>NC_092119.1:14152034-14399534 GCF_045679555.1 Salvelinus alpinus
CCCATTGTAACTGTAGTCTTCTTAAGGTCTTTATATACACCTCTGTATAACCCATTGTAACTGTCTCTCCTCTACGGTAGATGACACTAGAGGGAGAATGGAGCTCCTCAGTGCTTTACACTGTAGTTAGTATACTGATTTTCTGTGTTCCACTGATTCCTATTTGGTAGTCTATTAGGCAATTAGAGAAGTGGGTATTATGATCCTGAGCGTACTTGAAGTGCACCAAATACGATGCTGCTGTGAGGTCATCAGGAAGTGTATGGCTGGACAGTAGGGTCTCAACAGCAGCTAACCCAAATCCCTTTATAACCCTCTCCCCACATCCCCCTTCTCCCTGACCCCAACCCCGTTTCCATCCCCTCTTACCACCAGTCTCTCTTCCAGATCAGTCCAGACACTTCACCAGACAAGAGATGTCCTAATTATACCCTTTCCAATTGTACAACCCTCCCTCTCTATCTCCTGCCCTCCTCCTCGCTCTCCCTCCCTCCCTCCCTCCTCCCCGCCTCCTCCTCCTTCCTCCCTCCATCCCCTCCAGACAATGGTCCAGAGGTCTGCATGACCAGCTAAGCTCCCTACAGGAAACACCTTCTCTTACAATGGCAGGGCACAATCAGTCGGAAGTTAGGCCAGACCCCGCTTCCTACACCTCCCTCATCCCCTTTCTCTCTCCTCCCCTCCCTTCCCGCATGGAGACAGAGGATCATTTTAGAAGGATTGTTTCAGACCCCCCTCTGTTAGTCAGCGACTCCCCATTGGGCAGTTTATGTTCTCTCTCTCCAATCAGTGTCATTGTCATCACTTCTCACTGTCAACTGCACAAAATAATGACCTAAGAGCGGTGGAGGATGACGGCTAGAGTTGTTGGACCTCCCACAAACAGAACAGCACAGTGAGGGTAGAACACAGCTCCAGTGTGATCTAACCAAATCACAGATTAGATCAATGATTTCTTATCAAATGGGAGTGATTACAGACCATGTAGGCCTATGAGTAGGATGGGACACATGGCTATGCCAGCCAATACTCTGTCATTGTGTGAGGGATAGGTCAGTTAGATGATAAACAGGCCAGCTAACAGATGTATGAGTGAGACGGGACGGTAGGCTATACCAGTCAGCCAGCCAGTCCTCTGTCATTGTGTGAGGGATAGGTTAGCTAGATGATAAACAGGCCAGCTAACAGATGTATGAGTGAGACGGGACGGTAGGCTATACCAGTCAGCCAGCCAGTCCTCTGTCATTGTGTGAGGGATAGGTCAGTTAGATGATAAACAGGCCAGCTAACAGATGTATGAGTGAGACGGGACGGTAGGCTATACCAGTCAGCCAGCCAGTCCTCTGTCATTGTGTGAGGGATAGGTTAGCTAGAGACCAGTTAAAACAGCTCTTCAGTTTAAAGGGTTGCTGTTAGAGGAGAGAGGTTGTGAGAGGGCCATCTGGGATATGAGTGTGTGTTTATGTGTTAGTAGAAGAGAAGGATACCCAGCTGTCTATCCCCTGGCTGTCCTCCAAACAACCATTTCCCCTATACGATGCCACACACACACACACACTAGGAATGGGCATTTGGACATTATTTCACTATGTTAATAATATCATACCATTTTTTCAGATATCCGGATAATACAAAATTAAAATAAACATCTCTTCAATCTCTTGACCAATCAGAATGACGCAAATGCACATGGCAGCGGACAGGCTGCTTTTGTCTGTAGTCTTTCTCTAAAACCAACAGTGATTTTCTCTGTAGTCTTTCTCTAAAACCAACAGTGATTTTCTTTGTAGTCTTTCTCTAAAAGCAACAGGCTGCTTTTGTCTGTAGTCTTTCTCTAAAACCAACAGTGATTTTCTTTGTAGTCTTTCTCTAAAAGCAACAGGCTGCTTTTCTTTGTAGTCTTTCTCTAAAAGCAACAGGCTGCTTTTGTCTGTAGTCTTTCTCTAAAACCAACATTGATTTTCTCTGTAGTCTTTCTCTAAAAGCAACAGTGATTTTCTCTGTAGTCTTTCTCTAAAAGCAACAGTGATTTTCGCCATGATAGAACTGATTCTGTTACAAAAGGTTTTCCTGGTGAGTCTTTGCATTGATCTGTGTCAAGTCTTGTGGAAACTGTTAGGTGTCCCCAGTCATTGCTAGTTAAAGTAGGGCAAATAGCATACCGATGTCCGGGCGGCCTGGATGGATAAATGTGCAGCAGGAGCTCAACGCATGGTTCTAAAAACTACATTCAAAAGTTTGTTTTATTAAATTAAGTATTTCAAATGCATCATAGTATATCCTTGAAGCTAAATGTCACAAGGATCATCTAATTTAATTTATAACAAAGCTTTTTCATTGTCAAAATAGGACGATTTATATTTTTTTAAATATGAACACACTCAAGAAACCGAATACTAATGTCCGTTAGGATACCCGGATACCCGTGTCCATCCCTAACACACACACACACACACAGCGTAAAAGTTCTACATTTTTACAAGGCTCCATGTTGACCCGCTAATGAAAGGTCACCACCATCACCCCTGCCTCGTTATGGTAATGAGTGAACACACTAGTGTAAACAAACACACCGGAGCTCAGAGGGAAATCCTCGGGATATGCTAGTTAACAAGGTAAACACTGCTGAGGATGTGGAAAGTCCTACAGGATAGCTGTGGGTTTGATGACAACATAACTGAACATATTGTGCTTGGCTCTAACGGGATAGTGTTCCAAACAACTTGATTACAACCGCTTAATTATCAACCCTAACGAGCCAGAAGCACCCAAACACCATAATTCACACACACCCACGGGACGCACACATCACACACAGTCACGCACACACACAGTCTCACACAGTCACGTGCAAACACACACAGACACACAACCCAGGCCAAGTGGATGAGCTGAGCTGACCTTGGATCTCTGCGTCTGTAAAACAAAGTTTAACAAGTCATCGCAGGCAAATAATGACTAGACTACTCCGCCTTGAACAACATTGACACAGCTGAACTACATGCAACACTACTGCAGCAGGAACAGGAAGGAATGTCAATGGGATAGTGATACCTTCTTATGAAATTACAATTTAACTAAAATCCAATCAGCAGGACGACACCGTATGACCTCTGCCCTCTCATATCTGATACGTGTGTGTGTGTGTTTCAATCTAGGTGTCATGCATGTAGTTATAATAGCCACAGATCGCCAACAGCTCCAGCATTTCCACAGTTGGCTAGATGTGAGATCAGTATTCTACTAACTATAGCCCTCCATCACATTTACATTTACACATGAAGTGATCTCTGTGAAATGAGCAAGGCGGTTAACCCCCAACGACTGCTCCCCGGGCGCCGATGACATGGACGTCGGTTAAGACAGCCTCCCGCACCTCTCTGATTCAGAGGGGTTGTTGGGGTTGTGCAACTGACCAGTGATCCCGTTTCCACTTCCCCCTTTCATTATGGAGTTCATTCATCACTCCATCGCTTAGGCTAGGCTACATTCTTTCATTACGGAGTTCACCCATCACTCCATCGCTTAGGCTAGTTGATAAGGAAATATGTTTTAATAAATGATTAGAATATTACACTCCTGAAACCATAAGTCTGAAACCATGTTATTGTATGAAATTGATTTGAATCATTAGATTATTATAATGCATGTAAGTGATTCGAATCATTTGATTATTATAATACTGTGTGTGGTTTTAGTCAGTAGAATAATAATATATCCTGGAGTATAGTTCTTAGTCAGAATCAACGTTTTGGGGACAATGTGTCTAGTATCTTGATAACAGACTATCTCTCTGAGCCAGATTCGGGGCGACCTTGGCTGGGACACTGAGAACTTCCCAGTCCCAGGTCTCTCCCTATCTTAGGGGAGGACAGGAAGACGCTATTCTCACGGACTTCCCTAATCTCTATTGGCGGGCGGATTTGATGGTTTGTGTGGAAGTATGTGTGTCACTATAAATTGAAGGTCTTTGTACTGTGCACGTTAGAACGTTCCGTGAATAAACATTTAACTATTGTAGACTGGGCCTCTGTCTGTTTCATTTCTATCAGTATCATACAAATCCTGATAGTCTGCTCTGAGTAATTCAATTTGTTAATGAACAGGAGAACATAATTCTTGTAACACTAGGCTACATTCTTTCATTATGGAGTTCATTCATCCCTCCATCTCTTAGGCTAGGCTAAATTCTTTCATTATGGAGTACATTCATCCCTCCATCTCTTAGGCTAGGCTAAATTCTTTCATTATGGAGTTCATTCATCCCTCCATCTCTTAGGCTAGGCTACATTCTTTCATTATGGAGTTCATTCATCCCTCCATCTCTTAGGCTAGGCTACATTCTTTCATTATGGAGTTCATTCATCCCTCCATCTCTTAGGCTAGGCTACATTCTTTCATTATGGAGTTCATTCATCCCTCCATCTCTTAGGCTAGGCTACATTCTTTCATTATAGAGTTCATTCATCACTCCATCTCTTAGGCTAGGCTACATTCTTTCATTATGGAGTTCATTCATCCCTCCATCTCTTAGACTAGGCTACATTCTTTCATTATGGAGTTCATTCATCACTCCATCTCTTAGGCTAGGCTACATTCTTTCATTATGGAGTTCACCCATCCCGCCATCTCTTAGGCTAGGCTACATTCTTTCCCACCAGCATCTGGAGAAGGTCTATTTTAAACACTACACGCCCTGGATGAAGAACATTCTTCTTGTCACAAATATTGAATTAATAGGTTACAACAAGGGACTCTATCCATTTAAATTCAGTCTATTTTATTTATTATGTTTGTTTGGCAACAAAACACCAGTCTCAGAGAATGAGAGGTGGGGCACTGCACCAGATCTAGCTGGTAGCTAACACTAGTCTCAGAGAATGAGAGGTGGGGCACTGCACCAGATCTAGCTGGTAGCTAACACCAGTCTCAGAGTATGAGAGGTGGGGCACTGCACCAGATCTAGCTGGTAGCTAACACCAGTCTCAGAGAATGAGAAGTGGGGCACTGCACCAGATCTAGCTGGTAGCTAACACCAGTCTCAGAGAATGAGAAGTGGGGCACTGCACCAAATCTAGCTGGTAGCTAACACCAGTCTCAGAGTATGAGAGGTGGGGCACTGCACCAGATCTAGCTGGTAGCTAACACCAGTCTCAGAGAATGAGAAGTGGGGCACTGCACCAGATCTAGCTGGTAGCTAACACCAGTCTCAGAGAATGAGAGGTGGGGCACTGCACCAGATCTAGCTGGTAGCTAATTTAGATCTGTAGTCCCCGCAATTTGTGAAGTAAACTGAAATTCCAATTTCATTAAAACATTTCCTCAAAACAATTGAAATGGAATTGACCCCAATGCTGAATACAGAATTTAAATTGTGTGTTTTTGTTGAATGATGCTATTTACATGTGTACAAGTGTACTGTAGGCTAAATATTTCTATATTACAGTTGGTTGGACTTCTACATCAGCCCTCATTAATGTGGACCTGTCTGTTCTTCAGCCCCCCCATACTGTAACCCCCCCTCTCCCTTCATGTGCCAACCCCCCCTTCCCTCCATCCCCCTCTCCTCCCTTCTTCTCTCCTCCATCCTCTCCAGCTGAGTCCATGCAGACGTGTGTAGTGCTCTCCTTTGTACTATTCCAGCCCTCCTCTGATAACGACATGTCCCAGTACCCACCATGCACCTGACTCCTGAGGGCTGGGGGGCCTATAGGGTTGGTGACCAGGTGCAGGGGGGAAAACAGAGTATCCTCTCCTCTCCAGCAGCAGACAGGAAGGAACATGATTTGTGTTCCCCTCTGCTTCCTTTCTCCATTCTGACCTTTTAAATACAATGCCTGACTGGTAGTAAAAATAAATACACACCTTCGAGGCCAAATGACCTTTGCTGTGTTTAAGACAATGTCTATTCAACATTTACACAGTCCCATGGCAAAGGTTGGCATTGTAGCCTAAATCTACTGACATTCTTTACCTGACCCTGGCTTTGAATGTGGATTGATTTAATGAGGTACCAGCTACATTCAATTGAACACTAGGATCAAACTCACTCTCAAACTGTGTACATTACATTTCAACTGATTTCCAGCATCCAGCTCACTACAATCTGAATTTTTTTATTTTCTAATATCCAATTTGTAGTTGCAGCGATGGGACAAGACTGTAACTCCCGTACGGACTTGGGAGAGGCGAAGGTCGAGAGCCGTGCGTCCCCCGAAACACGACCCCGCCAAGCTGCACTGCTTCTTGACACACTGCTCGCTTAACCCGGAAGCCAGCTGCACCAATGTGTCAGAGGAAACACCGTACAACTGGCCTTGCCACAGGAGTCGCTACAGGGCGACGGGACAAGGACAACCCGGCCGGACAAACCCTCCCCTAACCTGGACGATGCTGGGACAATTGTACGTGGCTTCATCGGTCTCCCAGTCGCGGCCGGCTGCGACACAGCCTGTGATCGAACCAAGATCTGTAGCGATGCAGATAGCACTGCGATGCAGTGCCTTAGACCGCCGCGCCACTCGGGAGGCCCTATAAAATCTGAACTTCTAATTAGCCCAAAGACCATAGGCATTATGGTAATAGTGTAGCTTAAAGCTTTATGCCTTCTGATGGGCTGGGTGGACAGGTCGTATATACACCCATCTAATCCTCTCAGATATACAGAAGTGGCTGAAGAGTAGGGGGTTGATTTGTGATTCAGCATTAGACGTGTCCCTCTGTAGGGTGTGTGTTCAGGTCAGGACAAGCACCTCTTCCCTCAGGCTGGCTGATGCAACACAAGTGCAAAATAATCTTAGTCTATGTTCCAAATGGCAACCTATATTCCCTATGTAGTGCACTACTTTTGACCAGGGTCCATAGGGACACAGCCGAACTTCCCTTAGCTTTGGAGGTTGCCTGTCGCCTCAATCAAGGCCAGGTTCTCTCTCTCTCTCTCTCCCCTTCCGTCCCCATCTCTCTCTACCGCTCTCATTCTGTCCCAGCGTCCCTCCATGAATTTCGTGACCTCGTGACTTGGGCTTGCTGACGTAAAAGTTCTCTCCAGGCTGCATCCTGGAGCGCATTGAAGCAGTGAAATAACTGTCTTCCTGTCTGTTTGTCTGTACTGGTCAAGAACAGAGGAGAGAGGAGCCTCAAGCAAAGCACACATTTTTTATAGACACTCTGCCTTGCCTCATTCACCTTTGCTCTTTCTCCCCCCTCTCACCCTCAGTCCTAACTCATGTGCAACCACTAACCAGCCAGGACTTTGTGTTCTGAACTGGAGAGTCGACATATGTGCCAACATGGCTCTTTTCCAGACAACTACTGGGCTGGCATGTTACAATGGAATCAGGACTGTGTGACTGCTAATGGCACCCTATTCTTAAAGTGCACTACTTGTGACCAGGGCTCTGGTGAAAAGTAGTGCACTATTTAGGGAACAACGGGTGCCATTTGGGACACATCCATAGACCACGCGAAAGATGAGACGTTGTAGACGAAACCTATTATACTCTATGTGGGGTACTTTACACCTGTGGTCTGGTTGTCGTTTAGTGGTGAAACCAAATGCTATTTGAAATTCACATCATCTTTACAGAGTCACAGAGCGAGCAGTCAGTGCATTAAATAGAGGGGCTTTAGTTCACCCTGTTCAGCTGAATATTGAAGGCTCAGGAAGACATCCTTTATAAAATGTCTAATAAAAAAAGGCCATTTCACAGTAACTCTTTGGGTGGAGTAAATTATTAATGATTTTCTGCAGCTAGATGAAAACCAAATTAGACCTTAAGGTCAAATCTATTTAAAGATCATATCTCTTATGTAAGAAACCATTTCGCATCAACCACCTGCAGGTCAGAGCGATGAGGGCAGTTCATCTCTCAGAGCAGTTTACACAGGATCAGTGTTCAGGCTTCTATTCTATTTGTCTTCTACTATGCGGGTATGTTCATTCCATAATGAAATTAGCGGGAAAACACTTGTCAAAAGCGCACAGCACATGCAAATGGTTTAACGTGACGGCGACAAATATCCATTCGAAATGTAGAAAGGGGGGAGATCTAAAGATGCAACAACTATCATGGGCTGCTGATATAACTATGACTGTGCCTTTGGCTACCGGACAATGAAAGAAAGTTGAAAACCAATAGAACGAGAGAAATAGGCTACATGGTTTCAATGGTATATGGAAGTCTTTAGAAAATAATTGCCTCTACAGTTCTATGGTCACATCTTACTTTGAAGGAAGGTAAGTCGTGCCTCATAATATGAACTAAAACCTTCAGGTTTCAATCAAGTAAGTATAAGTTTTCAAAATGCATACTGCCTCCAGCTCATTGCAAAGTGGTGTGTGATGCGCTGAAGCCTACCGTTGCCTAAAGGCACTTGGCGAATGGGAAGCGTGTTTATTATGCAAATTACCATTTGATGAATAGGATTGGCAGCTTTAAAAAAAAAACTTTTTTATTTTTTAAATCGTGGCCATGAAAACGTGTATTTAAAAATAAAAAATAAATTTAACATGTGATTGCATTTCGATTTGTTATGCAATTATTGGTCTTATAAAAGCACGTTTCACTCCAGCAGCAACGAACGAGCTGTTTGAGAAGCTGTAGCAGCAGCTCTTGTGCTGTCTGACAGATATTCCGCTCAAACTCTGTATCATGCTGTGCAGGTGAAAATGAAACGCAAAATGCACACGAGCCAATTTAATTCCACTAAGTTATGCAAATTAACCTATGGAACTATAAGCATGACCAGTCAAATGTATTTACATCGACTGGCGCTTCCATCAACGAATAGGCGGGTAGGGGGTCAAAAGCCAGCTATTACCAGCTAGGGCTTGGCAGTATACCGTATTTGACAATATAACAGTATTGATGCACGGACCGGTTTGGGTATTTCCTTTCCTACTATTGTCACGCCTGCTCCCGCTCCTTCTCTCTGGCGCTCGAGGGCGCCAGGCGGCCCTTCATTACGCACACCTGTGTCCATCATTACGTGCATCAGCGCTCATTGGACTCACCTGGACTCCTTCACGTTTGTTGATTGCCCCTCTATATCTGTCTGTTCCTCGGTTAGACCCCTGTGTCAGCGTTAGTCATTCTGTTTTCCCCTGTCCAGACGCTGTTCGTATTCTGTTCCTGTCCTTGTTTCATTAAATGTTCCCTCCCTGTACTTGCTTCTCGTCTCCAGCGTCTGTACTCACAACTATAACCTACTATGTCAGTTTTTATAGTTTACTCAGTTTACTACTCGAGTCATCTTTATCCCGCTCATCCTGCTGTATGCCACTAACTACACAAAGCCCTGCCCCCTGTCACTCAAGAGGAGCAGTTCCGACCACGGAGTCACAAGCACTTTCTTGCATGGTCAGATAGACGCAACAAGATGTTGGTGACATGATGCTTTCAACGAGCGTTCTACAATTATACTTTTAGTTTGTGTGGCTTACGGTCTGCAAACTACTGTCTGCTAGTTTGTCTTTTCTTAGCAAGTTGTTGCTAAAATAAATTGTGTTAGCCGCTAATGCTAATCACTAGTTAGTTGGCTAGCTAGCTTGCTAAATGTACAAGAGTCAGAGAGCAAATGTAGCTAGCTAAAACAGTTCACCAATTAACTAAGCTTAGATTTTTTGCCCATATCATGCAGACCTGTATGGCACAGTGAGAAAATGATAATAAAAGTGCAAGAAATGCAGAAATTGCAGAATAATTTGTTTGGAGGGATGGGTTGGATTGAACCGTATAAAACAATCAGAATGGAGAAAGCCCCATTGAAATAACTTATGATTTATGTGTTGCCACCCTAGGGTCATGAACTACTCAAATTATATTTAGAACTTTTTTATTTTATTTTTTATAATCACCAAAAATATTTGTATATAATGTTTTGGCCATATCGTCTAGCCTTATTACCAGCTGATGAAAACACTACTGTGTGTGAGTGTACACGTAGGATAAAGGAGTGTTTAGTGTACTGTATGGAAAATAGGGTGTTCTTCTCTTCTGCCCTGACAGAGCCTGTCTAAGAGGAGGACTAATGTATTCTAGAACCCAGAAAAAACACGAGTATAGCTACTATACAGACAAAGACAGACAGAGCCTTGTGTGCCTTGCTTTAAATAAAGACAAAGCCATGCCCCCCCTCACTCAATTAAATTCAGAAGAGGAATTCAAGGCCTGGGGCTAGAAAGAGAAAGTAGGATAAAAGGAGGGATAAAGAAAGAGAGAGAAGATTCAACATGGAAGAGTATCATAGCAGCACAACATCATTATCTTCCTAGTTTGTTCACTTACCTAGTTACCATGTTGTGCACAGGAGATGCTCCCATTATATTGGTCCCCTTTGGCTTTTTCGGGTTCAACTTTGATTTACTGAGCCATGCCACCCCACACACACCCCTCTGGGTATCTGTCCTGGTCATATGTCAATCAATAGTCCATGTGCATTTCATTTCCAATACAGTTTCACATCTGTGAAGCTGCAGCAGTTGAAACCTGGAACACTAGAACTTTCATCTAACAAATGTGCAGCCATGCACTCTGGGAGTTAGAGTTCATGTCAACAACTGAAGGGGACATTCTGCATTCTTTCTCTGCCAACACTTAGGCTAAGGTTTTATTTTTGGATTTTGTGAAATTTGCCTAAATCCATGATAATCTTGAATATAGGTTAAACATCCCCCTAATTGATATTATTGATGGTTTAATCTGGCCCAGATTCTCTACATGGAATAGAAAGCTATGAATAAGTAAAGACAGGCTAAATAGAGATTTAACACAGAAAATAAAACAAGAAATAAGATGATTACAATGGCTTGAAACGCCTCTAATACAGTCAACATTTGCCTTAAATTAGAGGAGACTAAATATCACCATCTGCTAAAAGCAGCCCAATAAAGAAGAAATGGAAAATAATAAAACATTACCTTTAGAAGACAAAGTTTCCATTCCAGACAGTGGCACCATAAAGGGTTTCAAATGACAGACTCCATAAAAAGAGGTAGGGGTAAAACACACACTTTTCCAATATTGGGCATTGCCAGCTGCTGGAGGACTAGGTTGGGTGCAGACAGGGAGGTTCCTTCTCTACAGATGGCAAAGGCAATCCATACTGGCAAACATAGCTCAAGCAATTTCTACATAAATTTCTAAAATTATTTTAAGATGCATTATCTTTTGCATAGCCATTCTCCATAGTAGGGTGCAAGGTGCATAGCGGGCTTGAGCGATAAGGCACATGTCAACCACCATGCTGCTTGAATCCATGTAGCACATCCAGTAGCAACACTTTCTCCCAGCTGAAGGGAGTTAGGTCAGGAGGTTAAAGAGAGTTGTTTAGGTGATATTGTAGTAAGGCAGCAAGCCCAGCTCCTTCATTCAAGAGTAGCATTCTAGAACTCCTGAGTGACATCACCCTGATGTTCCAAGTTCCAACTAAGCAGAGGGCAGCATAGCCAAGAACAGTACCAGACCTCGCCCAGACCAGACCTCATCACTTCCTGCACCAAAACTGTTATTATACTTAGTTACTCACTCACTCTCCAATAATCACTTATAATGCAGACAAACCCACACAGGTCTCTTCACTGACTGTTCTCTCAGGGCTAGCCCTATAATCAACTAGGATATTCCCAGTAAAACTGTTACTATAGTTGTACTGTAGAAATATATGAATGCAGCATGCAACAACTTCAAAGATTTTACTGAGTTACAGTTCATAGAAAGAAATTAAACAATTGAAATAAATTAGGTCCTAATCTATGGATTTCACATGACTGGGCAGGGACGCAGCAATGGGTGGGCCTAGGAGGGCATAGACCCACCCACTTGGGAGCCAAGTCCAACCACTGGGGAGCCAGGCCCAGCCAATCAGAATTAGTTTTCCCCTGCAAAACAGCTTTATTACAGAAATAAATACTCCTCAGCTCCCCCTTCCCTCCACAGATGATCACACAGGTGAAGAAGCTGGATGTGGAGGTGACGTGGTTACAAATAAAAATCTAAAAACCAGGAAAAATACAACAGAAAAAACATCACAGATTTTATAGGCCCCACCTTAGAATAATTTATTAACCAATATTTTACCAGGTATATTGACAGAAAACATTGGGTACTACTTTCTCTTGTACACTAAGGACCCGTGGAAGTTGTAAAAATAAAAAAAATTAAATTGTAGCTCGCACTATTGTTTCATTTTTTTAAAGTAGCTCTCATGCTAGAAAAAAAGTTGGAGACTCTAGCTCTATAGCCATCAAGTGTATTATCTGGCCTTGCTGGTCATCTATGAATGTTTGAACATCCTGAAACCCAGTACACCCAGAAGAGGACTGGCCAAACCTCAGAGCCTGGTTCCTCTCTTAGGTTTCTTCCTAGGTTCCTGTTTTCGATGGAGTTTTTCCTAGCCACTGTGCTTCTGCCTCTGCATTGCTTGCTGTTTGGAGTTTTAGGCTGGCTTTCTGTATAACACTTTGTGACAACTGCTGATGTAAAAAGAGCTTTATAAAATACATTTGATTGATTTTGATCTAGACTAGTCACTGACTGTTGTCAATTATAGCTACAGTATCAACCCCATACAGCATCAACCCCATACAGCTACAGTATCCCCAGTATCAACCCCATACAGTATCAACCCCATACAGCATCGACCCCATACAGCCTCGACCCCATACAGCCTCGACCCCATACAGCTATAGTATCCCCAGCATCAACCCCATACAGCTATAGTATCCCCAGCATCAACCCCATACAGCATCAACCCCATACAGCATCGACCCCATACAGCATCGACCCCATACAGCTATAGTATCCCCAGCATCAACCCCATACAGCATCGACCCCATACAGCATCAACCCCAACATGATGCCCCATACAGCACTACAGATAAACATGGTGCCCCAGGCAGCACTCCACCCAACTGTGTAATGAAAACATCACACCACCACATGCAGTCTCAGTAAAACATGACTTGTTTCCCTCCCTCTGTGCACATGTGTCTGTGTTACCTCCCTGTGTGTTACATAAAAATAAATAAATTAGGGGCAATGACATGACTCAAAGAACAGCTAACCTTGTAAAAGAGGCAGTGTTATACAGTATGTCATATAATGGTATTTGGTGCTCATCTGAAATTGTATTTGCCTGCTGTATGCTTCCAATTGCCTGACTTGAGGGACTCTGGCATTGGCCCATAGGATGAGCAGCAGCTGTGATGTGCACAGCCTATTTTGCTGTTACAATATAACAGACACTTCCACTCCCTAAATTGATTTGGACCCCATGGAAGCTTCATGCACTGTTAGGTGGTGATGTGTGTGTGTGTGTGTGAGATGTAGTTAGTTCGAGACAGGATGAGAACTAGCCAGGAATAATTGTTTGTTCCATGCTGCTAGCAAAACACACACGGACACACATGCACACACACACAGTACACCTAGCAATCAGGTGACTGATTTTTATCATGACATCAACTTATATATGGTGTGTGTGTGTCCCCGTGTGTGTTAATAAATCAAGTCTCTACACTGCCCAAGCAGATGTTTGTTATCTTTGTTTGTGATCTGGGCATATGGTTGAGATGGAACAGCAGGTTTGGAACTGCCCCAGTTTGACTAGAACATAAGGCCGCACACTGCCTCCCTTCATATTGAACATTTGGCATTATCACATACTTGGCACTGACCAAGCAAGCAAGGACTGACTGTGCAGCAACCTCCAAAGCCACCTGCCATACATGTGTATATCCCAAGCACAACACGTTTACTAGGCTATGTCATAGTTCAGTGTCAGAGATTAATCCAATATTTGGGGAATTTTAAATCATTTTAATACATACATGGCAAATGTCCCACATATTGATAAGGAAGTTTTTGTGAGATTGAATGGATGTTTCAGGCACTAGTCTTATCCTCTATTGCAACTAACGTAATTACACTGCAACGTATTAGTCAATTAAAACGGTTGTTCTAAAAATGGGTTACCCTTATTTTAGGAATGTCTGGAACGTGACAGGATGAATACTATAGGACCATAAGGGTTTAGAAAAATAATCTAATTGAGTACATTTACAAATCCAAAGTAATTTAACTTAGACAAATTAGCTATTATATAATGCAGACTTACTACTGTTTATACATGTTGGTCCTCCTTGATAATGAACAGACACTTTGTAGCTAGCTTTTGTAAACCATGACAAATTGCGCCAAATTCTGCCCACCAATTTTGTGATTTTGGGTATGGATATTTTCTACATTATTCTTTGTATAAAACACTGCTTTAGCTAGCTGAAACGGGCTCACCTAGCTGTAACGTTAGCAGGTTGCACTGACTCTTTGCATAATTTCCCACGGGTGTTATTTCGCTAATAAATCTCAGCTAACCATGTGTACCAGAAAATAACGTGAGATAAGTCAGGAAATCAAGTTACTTACCAAAATACACTGTCTTGTCACACTTGGGACACTTTGAAGCCATGTTGCGATGGTTTTATCGACGAAAGACCAGAGTTCTGTGTCCACGTTCTCTTTCTATCTCATTCAAGCTTAAGAGCTTCTCTGTTCGCTGAGGCTGAGAGCATCTCTTTCACATCACCACGCATCATTTGCATAAACCCCGCCTCTTGCACCTCTTTGGTCTGGCTCACCGTCAGTCACAGACAGGGCGGGAGAACAGAGCACCCCGTCTTTCCACACGCCCACTTTCCACTTTTCTTTTTTCCACCCGGCGAGTAGGCAGTGGTTGGTTGAACCACAATGCGCTCTTTCACTGGTGATTTATGGCTTTTTTTTAGGGCATGCATGATGATGGCAGATGTTGACATTTGAAATCATTGTGCTGGCATAATGAATTAATGGTTGATCTGAGTCAGAAAGATGGGGGTAATAGCTGAGATATTTGTTTTACTTGTTCAGGGAAGCGTAGTAATAATATAACATGTATTTCATGACCAGTGCCCTGACATTTGACTGTTCAATCTGTAAACTCCATACAAACACGGGTCATGTTATCTGTATTCACATGGTATGCCTACAAGCAGCTGTTGAATGAACACATATGCTCCCCTCTGTGACTACATAACATGTTTGGCTTTATCTTTCACCAGAGGAGCAAGTGCATGTATTTCTTTCCAAGCTACATAACTGTTAGTTAGCTCACACATTCACACAGTGCTGTCCTGTCTAGGCCCTGGCCTCTTGGTGACATTCTGCAGGTCCCAACCCAAGAACACCCACATTCTCCAAGTGGAAGCTATTTCCCACAGCCCTGTGAGTTTCCCAGATGATTAGCAGCGTGCCTCAGCCTGTGACCACTTCATCTTATCTCACTCCAAACTCACTTACTGTTTTTCTAACCGTCGGGCTGTCTGTCTGTCTGTCTATCTGCTGAGTGTCTGTCTCACTTTGTGTGTGTGTGGTATGTGGGTGGGTGTGCGTGTGTGTGCCAGAGAGGACATGACTTCATTACCAGTCCGTCAGTCCCCTCCATCACGTTGCTGTGGTTGCAGGTCTGTGTTCAGCTCATTCAGCTTCGGTGCTCTGGCTCGGAACAGGACGATTGTCAGAAAGGTTCGGAGAGAGTTGGAATTAAGGGAAAGACAGGAGGGAAATTGAGGCGAAGGGTATTCACTAACTAGGGATCTAAAATAGATGCTTTTGCCTCCCAGCTTCTGGGAAAGGAACACTTACCCCATAACACTTCAATGTGATAGGGAAAAAGTATGTTCCTGAGCGAATATGAACATGAGAGAGTTAGACAGGACATAGGGAAAAAGTATGTTCCTGAGCGAATATGAACATGAGAGAGTTAGACAGGACATAGGGAAAAAGTAGGTTACTGAGCGAGCATGAGAGAGTTAGACAGGACATAGGGAAAAAGTATGTTACTGACCGAGCATGAAAGAGTAAGACAGGACATAGGGAAAAAATATGTTACTGAGTGAGCATGAGAGAGTTAGACAGGACATAGGGAACAAGTAGGTTACTGACCGAGCATGAGAGAGTTAGACAGGACATAGGGGAAAAGTATGTTACTGACCGAGCATGAGAGAGTTAGACAGGACATAGGGAAAAAGTATGTTACTGACCGAGCATGAGAGAGTTAGACAGGACATAGGGGAAAAGTAGGTTACTGACCGAGCATGAGAGAGTTAGACAGGACATAGGGAAAAAGTATGTTACTGACCGAGCATGAGAGAGTTAGACAAGACATAGGGGAAAAGTAGGTTACTGACCAAGCATGAGAGAGTTAGACAGGACATAGGGAAAAAGTAGGTTACTGACCGAGCATGAGAGAGTTACACAGGACATAGGGAAAAAGTAGGTTATTGAGCGAGCATGAGAGATTTAGACAGGACATAGGGAAAAAGTATGTTACTGACCGAGCATGAGAGAGTTAGACAGGACATAGGGAAAAAGTATGTTACTGACCGAGCATGAAAGAGTTAGACAGGACATAGGGAAAAAGTAGGTTCCTCTCCAAGCATGAGAGAGTTAGACAGGACATAGGGAAAAAGTAGGTTCCTCTCCAAGCATGAGAGAGTTAGACAGGACATAGGGAAAGAGAGCAAAAGAGATCAAGAGAAAAGGGGCAAAAGGATTGTTTAAAGGGAATGGATGGATGGAGTCTGGAAAAAAGGACAGTGTAAAGGGGATGGACTGATGGATGAGAGGATCCTGCTGGGCTCTGAGGCACTGAGCCATGGTGAGGCCCTATTTATACAGTCTATGGCTATGGGCCTCGGCTGGATCTGGTCTGAAGGGGCACTGAAGTGGCTAAAGACAGATCCAGGTAAACATATCTCTGATCTGCTGCTTGCTTCAGACCTCACCACTAGCCTGGTCTCAGATTTGGTTGTGCTGTAAGTTATCGCCAATGGCCTAGGAGTTGGCTATATGACACAAACAGATCTGGGACCAGGCTACTACACCACTGGTACTGAAGTCAGTCCAAAGGGAGATACCATGTGTGTGAACAAGGGATATGTTTGTTACTACCTGCAACCCCCCCCCCCCCTGCTCCAGAGATTCCTCACACTCACCCCATCAGAACAACCATCCAGTCCAGGGGTATAGCCTTGGCCAAGGGCTATAAACCAGGGCAGGGCAGGGGTGTGAACAGAACCGGGGATGTCTGGTAATGTTCCTGTTCCTTCCTGCAGCACACACACCTGCTCCAGAGACTCTTCATGCTTACACACCCATCAGACTGATAATCCATAGGGCCCAAGGGTTAACAGGTGTCAGAACCCTTTGGCGTGAGCCATGTGATCCTCTAGCCAGTGTTTCCTGAAGGCATCCCACAGAACACTCTACCCTGTCTATGGCCTGTTGCTCACACACACACACACCACCCAGCTCTAGCCTCTCGCTCAGCCAGTGTGTAGGAGCTGTTTTGGCCTGTTTATGTGTTGCGTATACGTTGTCTGTCAAGGGTTACTTTAACTTGTTTTGTACAATTGAGGGCACTATATGTTGTGGTCATGGATCACATGTGTATTAGGTAGCCCAGGTGACCAGGCACAGATGAGAGGAGAGCACATACAATTATTACCGTATCACAGATACAGCTTATAGAAAGCATCTCTCTACACCTTATCTACAGGAATATGTGTTTGAGTTATTTATATAGGCAAAAAATGGGAACTTCACCCCAGAAGAGGAACGTTTGGAAAGCTGATTCTTGTGGCGGTGGTTATGGACAGCCCTCTCCTGTGCCAGTGGCTTTTCATAGGAAAGGATGTGGAGAACAATGTTCTCTCCCAGAGAAACTGCCCTGATAAAATTATTACTTGTCACGTTCGTAGAAACGGATCAAGGCGCAGCAAATGTTGAGTTCCACATAATTTATTAATAGTGAAACTTAGCAAAAACAATAAACGAACCATGACTACAGCAGTGCTACATACACTTACTCAAAATACAATATCCCACAAACACAGGTGGGAACAAACACTACTTAAATATGATCGCCAATTAGAGACAACGATTACCAGCTGCCTCTAATTGGAAATCATACAAATCACCAACATAGAAACATGAAAACTAGAACACCCACATAGAAATAATAAACTAGACTACCCGCCCAGTCACACTCTGACTTACTCCACCATAGAAAATAAGGACTCTCTATGGTCAGGACGTGACATTACTGAACATGTTCACAAAACATTTAAGAAATGGACAGATATCAAAATAATGAAAAAATACTCAAATTGTGGACTATGTGAAACAGGGGCAGTCTGACTTTGTACAGCAGGGTCATATTGGGGCTGGCGTGGAGTTGCTGATTGGCAGCGATGCTTCACAGGCCCTGCTGATGACGACAGTGTTGGAGATGTACCCCACACCGCTGGGACCCAATTGGTGTGGGTTTCTGGCAGTCCCTTAGGAGAAGGTGGTAACAACCTAGGACAGATTGTCTGCCCTGCTGTTACTGACCACCCCATCTACATCAGACACACAGGCACACTGGGTGCTACAGGATGCTGCCTTGGACGACCCGTCAACCTACTACAGAACGTACCTTGCTATAGGCTGAGCTGGGGCTAAGTGCTAGCCCTGTCAACCTACTACAGAACGTACCTTGCTATAGGCTGAGCTGGGGCTAAATGCTAGCCCTATCAACCTACTACAGAACGTACCTTGCTATAGGCTGAGCTGGGGCTAAGTGCTAGCCCTGTCAACCTACTACAGAACGTACCTTGCTATAGGCTGAGCTGGGGCTAAGTGCTAGCCCTGTCAACCTACTACAGAACGTACCTTGCTATAGGCTGAGCTGGGGCTAAGTGCTAGCCCTGTCAACCTACTACAGAACTTACCTTGTTATAGGCTGAGCTGGGGCTAAGTGCTATCCCTGTCAACCTACTACAGAACGTACCTTGCTATAGGCTGAGCTGGGGCTAAGTGCTAGCCCTATCAACCTACTACAGAACTTACCTTGTTATAGGCTGAGCTGGGGCTAAGTGCTAGCCCTGTCAACCTACTACAGAACTTACCTTGTTATAGGCTGAGCTGGGGCTAAGTGCTAGCCCTGTCAACCTACTACAGAACTTACCTTGTTATAGGCTGAGCTGGGGCTAAGTGCTAGCCCTGTCAACCTACTACATAACTTACCTTGTTATAGGCTGAGCTGGGAATAAGTGCTAGCCCTGTCAACCTACTACAGAACGTACCTTGCTATAGGCTGAGCTGGGGCTAAGTGCTAGTCCTGTCAACCTACTACAGAACTTACCTTGTTATAGGCTGAGCTGGGGCTAAGTGTTAGCCCTGTCAACCTACTACAGAACATACCTTGTTATAGGCTGAGCTGGGGCTAAGTGCTATCCCTGTCAACCTACTACAGAACTTACCTTGTGCTATAGGCTGAGCTGGGAGCATAAGTGCTAGCCCTGTCAACCTACTACAGAACGTACCTTGCTATAGGCTGAGCTGGGGCTAAGTGCTAGCCCTGTCAACCTACTACAGAACTTACCTTGTTATAGGCTGAGCTGGGGCTAAGTGCTAGCCCTGTCAACCTACTACAGAACTTACCTTGCTATAGGCTGAGCTGGGGCTAAGTGCTAGCCCTGTCAACCTACTACAGAACGTACCTTGTTATAGGCTGAGCTGGGGCTAAGTGCTATCCCTGTCAACCTACTACAGAACGTACCTTGCTATAGGCTGAGCTGGGGCTAAGTGCTAGCCCTGTCAACCTACTACAGAACTTACCTTGCTATAGGCTGAGCTGGGGCTAAGTGCTAGCCCTGTCAACCTACTACAGAACTTACCTTGCTATAGGCTGAGCTGGGGCTAAGTGCTATCCCTGTCAACCTACTACAGAACGTACCTTGCTATAGGCTGAGCTGGGGCTAAATGCTAGCCCTATCAACCTACTACAGAACGTACCTTGCTATAGGCTGAGCTGGGGCTAAGTGCTAGCCCTGTCAACCTACTACAGAACGTACCTTGCTATAGGCTGAGCTGGGGCTAAGTGCTAGCCCTGTCAACCTACTACAGAACGTACCTTGCTATAGGCTGAGCTGGGGCTAAGTGCTAGCCCTGTCAACCTACTACAGAACTTACCTTGTTATAGGCTGAGCTGGGGCTAAGTGCTATCCCTGTCAACCTACTACAGAACGTACCTTGCTATAGGCTGAGCTGGGGCTAAGTGCTAGCCCTATCAACCTACTACAGAACTTACCTTGTTATAGGCTGAGCTGGGGCTAAGTGCTAGCCCTGTCAACCTACTACAGAACTTACCTTGTTATAGGCTGAGCTGGGGCTAAGTGCTATCCCTGTCAACCTACTACAGAACTTACCTTGTTATAGGCTGAGCTGGGGCTAAGTGCTAGCCCTGTCAACCTACTACATAACTTACCTTGTTATAGGCTGAGCTGGGAATAAGTGCTAGCCCTGTCAACCTACTACAGAACGTACCTTGCTATAGGCTGAGCTGGGGCTAAGTGCTAGTCCTGTCAACCTACTACAGAACTTACCTTGTTATAGGCTGAGCTGGGGCTAAGTGTTAGCCCTGTCAACCTACTACAGAACTTACCTTGTTATAGGCTGAGCTGGGGCTAAGTGCTATCCCTGTCAACCTACTACAGAACTTACCTTGTTATAGGCTGAGCTGGGGCTAAGTGCTAGCCCTGTCAACCTACTACAGAACTTACCTTGCTGTAGGCTGAGCTGGGAATAAGTGCTAGCCCTGTCAACCTACTACAGAACGTACCTTGCTATAGGCTGAGCTGGGGCTAAGTGCTAGCCCTGTCAACCTACTACAGAACTTACCTTGTTATAGGCTGAGCTGGGGCTAAGTGCTAGCCCTGTCAACCTACTACAGAACTTACCTTGCTATAGGCTGAGCTGGGGCTAAGTGCTAGCCCTGTCAACCTACTACAGAACTTACCTTGCTATAGGCTGAGCTGGGGCTAAGTGCTAGCCCTGTCAACCTACTACAGAACATACCTTGTTATAGGCTGAGCTGGGAATAAGTGCTAGCCCTGTCAACCTACTACAGAACGTACCTTGCTATAGGCTGAGCTGGGGCTAAGTGCTAGCCCTGTCAACCTACTACAGAACGTACCTTGTTATAGGCTGAGCTGGGAATAAGTGCTAGCCCTGTCAACCTACTACAGAACTTACCTTGTTATAGGCTGAGCTGGGAATAAGTGCTATCCCTGTCAACCTACTACAGAACTTACCTTGCTATAGGCTGAGCTGGGGCTAAGTGCTATCCCTGTCAACCTACTACAGAACTTACCTTGTTATAGGCTGAGCTGGGGCTAAGTGCTAGCCCTGTCAACCTACTACAGAACTTACCTTGTTATAGGCTGAGCTGGGGCTAAGTGCTAGCCCTGTCAACCTACTACAGAACTTACCTTGTTATAGGCTGAGCTGGGGCTAAGTGCTAGCCCTGTCAACCTACTACAGAACTTACCTTGTTATAGGCTGAGCTGGGGCTAAGTGCTAGCCCTGTCAACCTACTACAGAACTTACCTTGTTATAGGCTGAGCTGGGAATAAGTGCTATCCCTGTCAACCTACTACAGAACGTACCTTGCTATAGGCTGAGCTGGGGCTAAGTGCTAGCCCTGTCAACCTACTACAGAACTTACCTTGTTATAGGCTGAGCTGGGGCTAAGTGCTATCCCTGTCAACCTACTACAGAACTTACCTTGTTATAGGCTGAGCTGGGGCTAAGTGCTAGCCCTGTCAACCTACTACAGACCTTACCTTGTTATAGGCTGAGCTGGGGCTAAGTGCTAGCCCTGTCAACCTACTACAGAACTTACCTTGCTATAGGCTGAGCTGGGGCTAAGTGCTAGCCCTGTCAACCTACTACAGAACTTACCTTGCTATAGGCTGAGCTGGGGCTAAGTGCTAGCCCTGTCAACCTACTACAGAACTTACCTTGCTATAGGCTGAGCTGGGGCTAAGTGCTAGCCCTGTCAACCTACTACAGAACTTACCTTGTTATAGGCTGAGCTGGGGCTAAGTGCTAGCCCTGTCAACCTACTACAGAACTTACCTTGCTATAGGCTGAGCTGGGGCTAAGTGCTAGCCCTGTCAACCTACTACAGAACTTACCTTGTTATAGGCTGAGTTGGGGCTAAGTGCTAGCCCTGTCAACCTACTACAGAACGTACCTTGCTATAGGCTGAGCTGGGGCTAAGTGCTAGCCCTGTCAACCTACTACAGAACTTACCTTGCTATAGGCTGAGCTGGGGCTAAGTGCTAGCCCTGTCAACCTACTACAGAACTTACCTTGTTATAGGCTGAGTTGGGGCTAAGTGCTAGCCCTGTCAACCTACTACAGAACGTACCTTGCTATAGGCTGAGCTGGGGCTAAGTGCTAGCCCTGTCAACCTACTACAGAACGTACCTTGTTATAGGCTGAGCTGGGGCTAAGTGCTAGCCCTGTCAACCTACTACAGAACGTACCTTGCTATAGGCTGAGCTGGGGCTAATGGCTAGCCCTGTTAAACCTACTACAGAACATACCATGCTATAGGCTGAGCTGGGGCTAAGTGCTATCCCTGTCAACCTACTACAGAACTTACCTTGCTATAGGCTGAGCTGGGGCTAAGTGCTAGCCCTGTCAACCTACTACAGAACGTACCTTGCTATAGGCTGAGCTGGGGCTAAATGCTAGCCCTATCAACCTACTACAGAACGTACCTTGCTATAGGCTGAGCTGGGGCTAAGTGCTAGCCCTGTCAACCTACTACAGAACGTACCTTGCTATAGGCTGAGCTGGGGCTAAGTGCTAGCCCTGTCAACCTACTACAGAACGTACCTTGCTATAGGCTGAGCTGGGGCTAAGTGCTAGCCCTGTCAACCTACTACAGAACTTACCTTGTTATAGGCTGAGCTGGGGCTAAGTGCTATCCCTGTCAACCTACTACAGAACGTACCTTGCTATAGGCTGAGCTGGGGCTAAGTGCTAGCCCTATCAACCTACTACAGAACTTACCTTGTTATAGGCTGAGCTGGGGCTAAGTGCTAGCCCTGTCAACCTACTACAGAACTTACCTTGTTATAGGCTGAGCTGGGGCTAAGTGCTAGCCCTGTCAACCTACTACAGAACTTACCTTGTTATAGGCTGAGCTGGGGCTAAGTGCTAGCCCTGTCAACCTACTACATAACTTACCTTGTTATAGGCTGAGCTGGGAATAAGTGCTAGCCCTGTCAACCTACTACAGAACGTACCTTGCTATAGGCTGAGCTGGGGCTAAGTGCTAGTCCTGTCAACCTACTACAGAACTTACCTTGTTATAGGCTGAGCTGGGGCTAAGTGTTAGCCCTGTCAACCTACTACAGAACTTACCTTGTTATAGGCTGAGCTGGGGCTAAGTGCTATCCCTGTCAACCTACTACAGAACTTACCTTGTTATAGGCTGAGCTGGGGCTAAGTGCTAGCCCTGTCAACCTACTACAGAACTTACCTTGCTATAGGCTGAGCTGGGAATAAGTGCTAGCCCTGTCAACCTACTACAGAACGTACCTTGCTATAGGCTGAGCTGGGGCTAAGTGCTAGCCCTGTCAACCTACTACAGAACTTACCTTGTTATAGGCTGAGCTGGGGCTAAGTGCTAGCCCTGTCAACCTACTACAGAACTTACCTTGCTATAGGCTGAGCTGGGGCTAAGTGCTAGCCCTGTCAACCTACTACAGAACGTACCTTGTTATAGGCTGAGCTGGGGCTAAGTGCTAGCCCTGTCAACCTACTACAGAACGTACCTTGCTATAGGCTGAGCTGGGGCTAAGTGCTAGCCCTGTCAACCTACTACAGAACTTACCTTGCTATAGGCTGAGCTGGGGCTAAGTGCCCTCCCTGTCAACCTACTACAGAACTTACCTTGCTATAGGCTGAGCTGGGGCTAAGTGCTAGCCCTGTCAACCTACTACAGAACGTACCTTGCTATAGGCTGAGCTGGGGCTAAATGCTAGCCCTGTCAACCTACTACAGAACGTACCTTGCTATAGGCTGAGCTGGGGCTAAGTGCTAGCCCTGTCAACCTACTACAGAACGTACCTTGCTATAGGCTGAGCTGGGGCTAAGTGCTAGCCCTGTCAACCTACTACAGAACGTACCTTGCTATAGGCTGAGCTGGGGCTAAGTGCTAGCCCTGTCAACCTACTACAGAACTTACCTTGTTATAGGCTGAGCTGGGGCTAAGTGCTATCCCTGTCAACCTACTACAGAACGTACCTTGCTATAGGCTGAGCTGGGGCTAAGTGCTAGCCCTATCAACCTACTACAGAACTTACCTTGTTATAGGCTGAGCTGGGGCTAAGTGCTAGCCCTGTCAACCTACTACAGAACTTACCTTGTTATAGGCTGAGCTGGGGCTAAGTGCTAGCCCTGTCAACCTACTACAGAACTTACCTTGTTATAGGCTGAGCTGGGGCTAAGTGCTAGCCCTGTCAACCTACTACATAACTTACCTTGTTATAGGCTGAGCTGGGAATAAGTGCTAGCCCTGTCAACCTACTACAGAACTTACCTTGCTATAGGCTGAGCTGGGGCTAAGTGCCCTCCCTGTCAACCTACTACAGAACTTACCTTGCTATAGGCTGAGCTGGGGCTAAGTGCTAGCCCTGTCAACCTACTACAGAACGTACCTTGCTATAGGCTGAGCTGGGGCTAAATGCTAGCCCTATCAACCTACTACAGAACGTACCTAGCTATAGGCTGAGCTGGGGCTAAGTGCTAGCCCTGTCAACCTACTACAGAACGTACCTTGCTATAGGCTGAGCTGGGGCTAAGTGCTAGCCCTGTCAACCTACTACAGAACGTACCTTGCTATAGGCTGAGCTGGGGCTAAGTGCTAGCCCTGTCAACCTACTACAGAACTTACCTTGTTATAGGCTGAGCTGGGGCTAAGTGCTATCCCTGTCAACCTACTACAGAACGTACCTTGCTATAGGCTGAGCTGGGGCTAAGTGCTAGCCCTATCAACCTACTACAGAACTTACCTTGTTATAGGCTGAGCTGGGGCTAAGTGCTAGCCCTGTCAACCTACTACAGAACTTACCTTGTTATAGGCTGAGCTGGGGCTAAGTGCTAGCCCTGTCAACCTACTACAGAACTTACCTTGTTATAGGCTGAGCTGGGGCTAAGTGCTAGCCCTGTCAACCTACTACATAACTTACCTTGTTATAGGCTGAGCTGGGAATAAGTGCTAGCCCTGTCAACCTACTACAGAACGTACCTTGCTATAGGCTGAGCTGGGGCTAAGTGCTAGTCCTGTCAACCTACTACAGAACTTACCTTGTTATAGGCTGAGCTGGGGCTAAGTGTTAGCCCTGTCAACCTACTACAGAACTTACCTTGTTATAGGCTGAGCTGGGGCTAAGTGCTAGCCCTGTCAACCTACTACATAACTTACCTTGTTATAGGCTGAGCTGGGAATAAGTGCTAGCCCTGTCAACCTACTACAGAACTTACCTTGCTATAGGCTGAGCTGGGGCTAAGTGCTAGCCCTGTCAACCTACTACAGAACGTACCTTGCTATAGGCTGAGCTGGGGCTAAGTGCTAGCCCTGTCAACCTACTACAGAACGTACCTTGCTATAGGCTGAGCTGGGGCTAAGTGCTAGCCCTGTCAACCTACTACAGAACTTACCTTGCTATAGGCTGAGCTGGGGCTAAGTGCTAGCCCTGTCAACCTACTACAGAACTTACCTTGCTATAGGCTGAGCTGGGGCTAAGTGCTAGCCCTGTCAACCTACTACAGAACGTACCTTGTTATAGGCTGAGCTGGGGCTAAGTGCTAGCCCTGTCAACCTACTACAGAACGTACCTTGCTATAGGCTGAGCTGGGGCTAAGTGCTAGCCCTGTCAACCTACTACAGAACTTACCTTGTTATAGGCTGAGCTGGGGCTAAATGCTAGCCCTATCAACCTACTACAGAACGTACCTTGCTATAGGCTGAGCTGGGGCTAAGTGCTAGCCCTGTCAACCTACTACAGAACGTACCTTGCTATAGGCTGAGCTGGGGCTAAGTGCTAGCCCTGTCAACCTACTACAGAACGTACCTTGCTATAGGCTGAGCTGGGGCTAAGTGCTAGCCCTGTCAACCTACTACAGAACTTACCTTGTTATAGGCTGAGCTGGGCTAAGTGTATCCCTGTCAACCTACTACAGAACGTACCTTGCTATAGGCTGAGCTGGGGCTAAGTGCTAGCCCTATCAACCTACTACAGAACTTACCTTGTTATAGGCTGAGCTGGGGCTAAGTGCTATCCCTGTCAACCTACTACAGAACTTACCTTGTTATAGGCTGAGCTGGGGCTAAGTGCTAGCCCTGTCAACCTACTACATAACTTACCTTGTTATAGGCTGAGCTGGGAATAAGTGCTAGCCCTGTCAACCTACTACAGAACGTACCTTGCTATAGGCTGAGCTGGGGCTAAGTGCTAGTCCTGTCAACCTACTACAGAACTTACCTTGTTATAGGCTGAGCTGGGGCTAAGTGTTAGCCCTGTCAACCTACTACAGAACTTACCTTGTTATAGGCTGAGCTGGGGCTAAGTGCTATCCCTGTCAACCTACTACAGAACTTACCTTGTTATAGGCTGAGCTGGGGCTAAGTGCTAGCCCTGTCAACCTACTACAGAACTTACCTTGCTGTAGGCTGAGCTGGGAAAAAGTGCTATCCCTGTCAACCTACTACAGAACGTACCTTGCTATAGGCTGAGCTGTGGCTAAGTGCTAGCCCTGTCAACCTACTACAGAACTTACCTTGTTATAGGCTGAGCTGGGGCTAAGTGCTAGCCCTGTCAACCTACTACAGAACTTACCTTGCTATAGGCTGAGCTGGGGCTAAGTGCTAGCCCTGTCAACCTACTACAGAACTTACCTTGCTATAGGCTGAGCTGGGGCTAAGTGCTAGCCCTGTCAACCTACTACAGAACATACCTTGTTATAGGCTGAGCTGGGAATAAGTGCTAGCCCTGTCAACCTACTACAGAACGTACCTTGCTATAGGCTGAGCTGGGGCTAAGTGCTAGCCCTGTCAACCTACTACAGAACGTACCTTGTTATAGGCTGAGCTGGGAATAAGTGCTATCCCTGTCAACCTACTACAGAACTTACCTTGTTATAGGCTGAGCTGGGAATAAGTGCTAATCCTGTCAACCTACTACAGAACTTACCTTGCTATAGGCTGAGCTGGGGCTAAGTGCTATCCCTGTCAACCTACTACAGAACTTACCTTGTTATAGGCTGAGCTGGGGCTAAGTGCTAGCCCTGTCAACCTACTACAGAACTTACCTTGCTATAGGCTGAGCTGGGGCTAAGTGCTAGCCCTGTCAACCTACTACAGAACTTACCTTGCTATAGGCTGAGCTGGGGCTAAGTGCTAGCCCTGTCAACCTACTACAGAACGTACCTTGCTATAGGCTGAGCTGGGGCTAAGTGCTAGCCCTGTCAACCTACTACAGAACTTACCTTGCTATAGGCTGAGCTGGGGCTAAGTGCTAGCCCTGTCAACCTACTACAGAACGTACCTTGCTATAGGCTGAGCTGGGGCTAAGTGCTAGCCCTGTCAACCTACTACAGAACTTACCTTGCTATAGGCTGAGCTGGGGCTAAGTGCTAGCCCTGTCAATCTACTACAGAACGTACCTTGCTATAGGCTGAGCTGGGGCTAAGTGCTAGCCCTGTCAACCTACTACAGAACGTACCTTGTTATAGGCTGAGCTGGGGCTAAGTGCTAGCCCTGTCAACCTACTACAGAATGTACCTTGCTATAGGCTGAGCTGGGGCTAAGTGCTAGCCCTGTCAACCTACTACAGAACTTACCTTGCTATAGGCTGAGCTGGGGCTAAGTGCTAGCAACCTCTGGTTCTTCAGATCATCCCTCCATGAAGACATCTACACACACACCCAGTCCCAGCTCCATCCCATCTCCAGCCCCATCTCCAGCCCCAGCTCCAGCACCATCTCCAGCCCCAGCTCCAGACCCTTCTCTAGGTCCAGTCCCAGCTCCATCCCATCTCCAGCCCCATCTCCAGCCCCAGCTCCAGCCCCAGCTCCAGCACCATCTCCAGCACCATCTCCAGCCCCAGCTCCAGACCCTTCTCTAGGTCCAGTCCCAGGTCCATTCCATCCCCAGCCACAAACCTTCTCTAATCTAAAACTCCTTTTCATAGACACAGTATTAATACAAATCTGTCATTATACAAAGCTCTGTGTTTGTTTACGTAGAGGACTGGGAGAAGCAAATCCCTTTACATTGTTTGATTGGCTGATTCCATGGTTGCTCCTCCAGGGGTGTGGCACACTTGAAATATCACATAGCGGAGAGAAGGAACAGTGGATGGAGGCTGTAGTTAGTAGTAGGGTAGTGGAGAGAAGGAACAGTGGATGGAGGCTGTAGTTAGTAGTAGGGTAGTGGAGAGAAGGAACAGTGGATGGAGGCTGTAGTTAGTTGTAGCGTAGTGGAGAGAAGGAACAGTGGATGGAGGCAGTAGTTAGTAGTAGGGTAGTGGAGAGAAGGAACAGTGGATGGAGGCTGTAGTTAGTAGTACGGTAGTGGAGAGAAGGAACAGTGGATGGAGGCTGTAGTTAGTAGTAGGGTAGTGGAGAGAAGGAACAGTGGATGGAGGCTGTAGTTAGTAGTAGGGTAGTGGAGAGAAGGAACAGTGGATGGAGGCTGTAGTTAGTTGTAGCGTAGTGGAGAGAAGGAACAGTGGATGGAGGCTGTAGTTAGTAGTACGGTAGTGGAGAGAAGGAACAGTGGATGGAGGCTGTAGTTAGTAGTAGGGTAGTGGAGAGAAGGAACAGTGGATGGAGGCTGTAGTTAGTAGTAGGGTAGTGGAGAGAAGGAACAGTGGATGGAGGCTGTAGTTAGTAGTAGGGTAGTGGAGAGAAGGAACAGTGGATGGAGGCAGTAGTTAGTAGTAGCGTAGTGGAGAGAAGGAACAGTGGATGGAGGCTGTAGTTAGTAGTAGGGTAGTGGAGAGAAGGAACAGTGGATGGAGGCTGTAGTTAGTAGTAGCGTAGTGGAGAGAAGGAACAGTGGATGGAGGCTGTAGTTAGTAGTAGGGTAGTGGAGAGAAGGAACAGTGGATGGAGGCTGTAGTTAGTAGTAGGGTAGTGGAGAGAAGGAACAGTGGATGGAGGCTGTAGTTAGTAGTAGGGTAGTGGAGAGAAGGAACAGTGGATGGAGGCTGTAGTTAGTAGTAGGGTAGCGGAGAGAAGGAACAGTGGATGGAGGCTGTAGTTAGTAGTAGGGTAGTGGAGAGAAGGAACAGTGGATGGAGGCTGTAGTTAGTAGTAGGGTAGTGGAGAGAAGGAACAGTGGATGGAGGCTGTAGTTAGTAGTAGGGTAGTGGAGAGAAGGAACAGTGGATGGAGGCTGTAGTTAGTAGTAGCGTAGTGGAGAGAAAAAACAGTGGATGGAGGCTGTAGTTAGTAGTAGGGTAGTGGAGAGAAGGAACAGTGGATGGAGGCTGTAGTTAATAGTAGCGTAGTGGAGAGAAGGAACAGTGGATGGAGGCTGTAGTTAGTAGTAGCGTAGTGGTAGGAGCTTTTGAGTTTTTTTCTATTTCCACCATAGTGTAAGTTATGTGATCCCTTCCCTCCATCAGCTCACACTTTAGGCTACTATTGCTATGTTATTACACACTATTACATACAATAACAAAAATACTACTACATAAAGTTACTATATTACAAACAATAACAAAAATACTATTACATAAAAGTGCTATATTACAAACAATAACTGAAATACTATTATATAAAGTTACTATACTATTTCAAACAATGACTAAAATACTATTACATAAAGTTAATATATTACAAACAATAACTGAAATAGTATTATATGAAGTTACTATACTCCAAACAATAACAAAAATACTCTTACATAAAGTTACTATATTACAAACAATAACTGAAATACTATTATATGAAGTTACTATATTACAAACAATAACTGAAATACTATTATATAAAGTTACTATACTATTTCAAACAATAACTAAAATACTATTACATAAAGTTAGCATACTATTACAAACGAACTAAAATACTACAACATAAAGTTGCTATACTACAAACAATAACGAAAATACTATTACATAAAGTTGCTATATTATAACATACAATAACATACTGTCACGCCCTGACCATAGAGAGCCTTTTATTCTCTATGTTGGTTAGGTTGGGGTGTGACTAGGGTGGGTTATCTAGGTTGTTGTATGTCTATGTTCGCCTGGTATGGTTCCCAATCAGAAGCAGCTGTTTATCGTTGTCTCTGATTGGGGATCATATTTAGGCAGCCATTTCCCCACTGTGTTTTGTGGGATCTTGTTTGGAGTTAGTGCATGTTGCACTGACCGATTATGTTACTTTTATATAAGTTTCAAGAAATAAAGATGTAGAACTCAGAGCACGCTGCGCCTTGGTCCGTTTATTCATTAGACGAACGTGACACATACTGTATAGGATACGTCAGCTTTGAGATACTACATTTGAGGAATGCAGTCTACAGTAGGGATCAAGTCTTAGAAACACTGTCTTTGTTTGTTAGTAATTGACTATAAAAACATCTGATGTTTTTATGAATGAACAGAATTAAAGACTTAGCTTTCTTCAGTGTCTTGTGTGTCTTTAGTGTAACCAATTGGTCATTGATCAGTGATCCATCGTTCTGACAGGGTTTGGCTGAGCCAGCTGAAGTGTCAGTGGTGATTCCGCTGTGGGTCCCCTTCTTTCATGTGATGTGCTCTTTTATACTGCCCCCTTCAGCAGAGGGCTCATTCAACACTGCCAAACCTTCAGACAAGCTCATTTGTCATCATTTCCTAGGTTTGCATGTGGGAAGGTATTAACATGCTTATGTAACAGAGGAGGACGTAAAGATGTGTATTAGCTTCCCAAACGAGTGCCTAAACCTTAGCTCAGACGGCTAACATATTCCGTCCACCCCCCCAGTTTGTATGTGGGAAAACATTTAATTAACAGGCTTATGTTATGGAGGTGGTTCAGGTGAACTACGCTGGTGTGAAGAGTAACCTTGTCTGAAGCTTGAAGACTTGTGCTTGCTCCCAGAGCTAGTGCCAAGAGACATTAGTCGACAAGCTAACATGCTTGTAGGGGGAAGGGGGATACCTGGGTTTGAAGCCCAGTTGGTCTCACTTGTATGAAATAATTCTTGAACCATGTTAGAGCTATTCAAATAGGCCTACAGTGCATCCTCAAGAGCAGGTGCTGCAGATCCAATGAACTGCACAGATATACAGTAGGGATCTGTCTCAATCCAAGGATACTAGCCTGGCTACCCAAACGCCTTGCTCCGGCCAAACGCTACGCCACGCCACGCCCAGGGACGTGAGTTTCTTCTTCGCAATGAGTCTGGATCTGAGTACCTCCCCGACGATTTTTAGAACGCAAACACATTCTAACTATGCTGAATGGTTCCAGAAACTGATGGGTTGGCCCAGAACCAGAACACATGTGGGTAAAGCAGCGTTTTGAAAATTCATCATTGGCTTTGATACTCTGATTGGTTATAGATGTTCCAGTCACTGATTACTTTGTTTTGTACAACACCCCTCATTTTGACTTCACCACACAAACAACTTCAATGATGTCAGTCTCAGACTGAAGTATGTAGCGAACATAGAGCAGCGGAAGAATTCTGTTTGAGTCGTCAGGCAACAAGGATGCCGTCTTTTGAGGCAGGAAGGCAGGCAACAGGCAGGCAGGCAGCAGGCAGGAAGGCTGCAGGCAGCTGCCTTTGGATTGAGACAGACTGGAATCTGCAGCACCTCGTATTGAAAACAATCTTCATATAATAAGCTGCTCGTACATCGTTCAAGAATGACTGTATAAAGCAGACCAACATCATTCAAAAATGATGAAAAAGCATGAAAAAAGGCTTTGACCAAAACAGTCTCTGCTCTGTTTGACATGGCTGCGTGTGTGAGTGTGAGAGAGAGAGAAAAAGAGAGAGAGAGAGAGAAAAAGAGAAAGAGAGAAAAAGAGAAAAAGAGAGAGAGAGAAAGGATAGTTCAGTGTCTGCTCTGTTTGACATACTGGTAATCTGTCAGCTATCTTTGGCTGCCGGGAACTCCCTGGCTAAATCGGGAACAATATCTGCTTTGCTTAAGCAAGGAGGTCTCGCCCTCTTGGCCCTTCCATGGCAATCCACAGTTTTCGAATAAAAACGCATCAGATATTTTCCAGAAAGCCAGGGTTAAACAAAGACTAGGCTGTGTTTCTCCAATTATCAAACAGAACCTAGTTTTTACACTGTTTAGGTCCCAGTAAAACTAGATGACGAGTCACATTCTAGTGTTTTTCACAGTTTTGTTCCACTTGACACAAGCAAGGAAACCTGCATCTGAAAAGCTGTAGTATAGGTAGTCTGGGCACACAGTAAATAAGTCTACACTCTGTGACTACATCATTTAGCATCGGAACTAGGAGGAGGACAGCTACATCAAATGCAAATGGTTGGCAACTCTTGAAATGTGTGTGGGTGTGTACTGTGTAACCAGATGACATGGAAGTAGCAGAGAAATGCCAGACTTTGAAGTATCACAGCTTTGGAAGGCTGGTAGTGTGGTGATAGCCAATAAAAAGACAGACGTGGAATTTGGGAATAAGATACTGTCAATTCTATATTGGAGCCTCTAATTCCATATTCCATTGATAGCTTTGCCATTGCATTTCATACCGTTTTCATGGTCTCAACTTCATAGTTTTCAGCATACACCGCACATACCATCATCTCCCCACCAACTGTCTGGGTTTCTCTGTGAAGATTGAACAGCCCTTGGAGGAGGTTTGTAGCAGCTGCCTCTCCAACTGGACGTGTCCGGGTCTTGGTTGGCTGCCGCCTGGTATTATGGGCACATGTTGTTCCTCCTGTGCTGTGGAGGGTGAGTAGATTCCCCTGCAGGGAGGGGAGATGGAGACAGTGGTCCTTGGTTTCAACTGTCTGATCAGGAGAAGAACACGGAGATGTACTAGATAGTGTCACAGAAAAGACAGGCATTAGACTACAACCCACAAAGAAAGAAAAAGCATGGAATGCCTGTGTGTCCTAGTCCAGGCTGCTCCTGTCTAGTGTACTTGGCACATGTCTTTCCTCCTGTGAAGGCTGGAAGGTGGAGTGGAGGGGCACTGGGTGGATTCCCCTGCAGGGAAGGGCAGATGGAGATGGTGGTCCTTGGCTACCGAGGCAGCTGAGGTGTGTGTGTGTGTGTGTGTCCTTGTCTACCGGGCAACTGAAAGAGAGAGGGCGGGGGGAGGGGCAATTTCCTTTTGCCAAATATTTCACTCTCTCCATCCTTCTCCCAGTCTGTCAGTCCCCACCTAATCTTAAGAGCCAGACTTTACATAGACACACTCATCCGGTTTCACAAGTCCAGTCCCCACCCAGTCTATGAATTTTATAATGGTCTATGCCATGGTAAATTCAATATCAATATCAGTGTCATATGCAAGTTGGTTAATCCCTATGTATCTTTTCTTGAAACTGATGAAAGGGTTTCTGAAGGATAGTTGTTCCACCTCAAAAAGCACAAGAAATAGGATTTCAATTATTTTGTTGAAATATTATTTGATTAGGCTATTTGATTGCACCAATTTATAGGATTCATATAATATTCAATAAATACACTACCAGTCAAAAGTTTGGACACACCTACTCTTTCAATGGTTTTTCTTTATTTTTAATATTTTCTACACTGTAGAATAATAGTGAAGACGTCAAAACTTTTAAATAACACCATCATCATGCAGTAACCAAAAACTGGTTGTTGCTCAATACGCGATAATGTGACTAGAAAACGTTGTATACAACAGCCAACTTTCCGGGACATAGACATGTCTTATATGGGCAGAAAGCTCAAATTCTTGTTAATCTAACTGCAGTGTCCAATTTACATTAGCTATTACAGAAAAAAATAGCATGTTATTGTTTGAGGATACTGCACAACAACAAAACACTTTTATCACGGCAACTGGTTTGATACAGTTGAAGTCGGAAGTTTACATACACTTAGATTGGGGTCATTAAAACTCGTTTTTCAACTACTCCACAAATTTCTTGTTAACAAACTATAGTTTTGGTAAAACGGTTAGGACATCTACTTTGTGCATGACACAAGTAATTTTTCCAACAATTGTTTACAGACAGATTATTTCACTTATAATTCACTATATCACAATTCCAGTGGGTCAGAAGTTTCCATACACTAAGTTGACTGTGCCTTTAAACAGCTTGGAAAATTCCAGAAAATGATGTCATGGCTTTAGAAGCTTCTGATAGGCTAATTGACATCATTTGAGTCAATTGGAGGTGTACCTGTGAATGTATTTCAAGGCCTACCTTCAAACTCAGTGCCTCAACATGGGAAATCAAAAGAAATCAGCCAAAACTTCAGAAAAAAATTGTAGACCTCCACAAGTCTGGTTCATCCTTGGGAGCAATTTCCAAATGCCTGAAGGTACCACGTTTATCTGTACAAACAATAGTACGCAAGTATAAACACCGCGGGACCACGCAGCCGTCATACCGCTCAGGAAGGAGACGCGTTCTGTCTCCTAGAGATGAACGTACTTTGGTGCGAAAAGTGCAAATCAATCCCAGAACAACAGCAAAGAACCTTGTGAAGATGCTGGAGGAAACAGGTACAAAGGTATCTATATCCACAGTAAAACGAGTCCTATATCGACATAACCTGAAAGGCCGCTCAGCAAGGAAGAAGCCACTGCTCCAAAACCGCCATTAAAAAAAGCCAGACTACGGTTTGCAACTGCACATGAGGACAAAGATCGTACTTTTTGGAGAAATGTCCTCTGGTCTGATGAAACAAAAATAGAACTGTTTGGCCATAATGACCATCGTTATGTTTGGAGGAAAAAGGGGGAGGCTTGCAAGCCAAAGAACACCATCCCAACCGTGAAGCACGTGGGTGGTAGCATCATGTTGTGGGGGTGCTTTGCTTCAGGAGGGACTGATGAATTTCACAAAATAGATTGCATCATGAGGGAGGAAAATTATGTGGATATATTGAAGCAACATCTCAAGACAGCAGTCGGAAAGTTAAAGATTGGTAGCAAATGGGTCTTCCAAATGAACAATGACCCCAAGCATACTTCCAAAGTTGTGGCAAAATGGCTTCAGGACAACAAAGTCAAGGTATTGGAGTGGCCATCACAAAGCCCTGACCTCAACCCTATAGAAAATTTGTGGGCAGAACTGGAAAAAGCGTGTGAGAGCAAGGAGGCCTACAAACCTGACTCAGTTACACCAGCTCTGTCAGGAGGAATGGGCCAAAATTCACCCAATTTATTGTGGGAAGCTTGTGGAAGGCTACCCGAAACGTTTGACCCAAGTTAAACAATTCAAAGGCAATGCTACCAAATACTAATTGAGTGTATGTAAACTTCCGACTTCAACTGTACATTCACCTCTGAAGGTAAATAATGTACTTACATTCAGTACTCTTGCTCTGATTTGTCATCCTAAGGGTCACAGACATAAAATATAGTGTAGTTTTGTTTGAAAAAATAAAGGTTTATATTTAAATGTAGGAACTGGGTTCTAAGGTTTGACCCCACTGCTATCTCATTACCATAATGCCCAATTCTCATTACCATGCCATATGGTGGTCTGTTACGGTAATTAGAAGTTCAGTTATGGTAATGATAAAAAGAGTTTCTGATGCATGTGCAATATAACTCCATCACACTATGTGCGCAACCGATAACCAAACAACAGTGCTAGGTGCATGCACACTTAAATGAAAAGGTAACTACACTCAACATTTAAACGTTTTTCTTTTTCAGACCAATTTTTTTCCCTCCTGATCTGGTTTAAGCATTGTTAGCACATCCAATTTAGTTTTTCTATTAGAAAAGTGAAAACCTGAAGAAAAATAAATCATAACAACCACCACCCTGAACACCTTCGATGACCCTTTCACATCCCACCACTGCTAAAAAACCACTCAGTTAGATGGGGAGAGGTTTGTCTGTGATAAAGAGGTTCTCTGCTTTTTTAACATCACATGCAACCAAACTAGTCCTGCAAGCTCTGGCTTTGTCACATTTGTATGGTCAGGTGCGGCAAAACATTTAGTAAAAAAGCTGTAGCTGGCTCAGAACAGAACGTCTGGCCCTCAAATGTACACAGAGGGCCAATGTCAATAACGTGCAGGTCAGACTCTCCTGGTTCAGAGTGGAGGAGAGATTGACTGCATCACTGCTGGTCTTTGTAAGAAGTATTGACGTGCTGAAAGTACAGAATTGTCTGTTCAGCCAGTTAACACACAGCTCAAAACCTATACATACCCAACAAGACACACAATCAAGGGTCTCTTAACAGTCCCCAAGAGAGGCTGGGAGGCACACAGTACTGTATAGAGCAATGACTACATGGAATTCTCTTCCACCTCAGGTTTATTTTATTTATATAACTAGGCAAGTTAGTTAAGAACAAATTCTTATTTACAATGATGGCCTACCGGGGAGCAGTGGGTTAATTGCCTTGTTCTGTGCATAAAATTTGTAATTAGCTCTTTATTTTTAATATGAATTTAAAACAGAAATAATAATAAAAAATCCAGGTTATGAACATGAGACACATTACGGTAATGAGATAACTGATAAAATTGAAAATATACTTAAAATCAAAATGTCATTAGCAAAACATTTGCTACATTTTCACCTTGCTATGTTTTTTTTCTAACTTTACAAGTGTAACGGTAATGAGTTTTTTTGTGCATGATTTTGGAAAATGTGTATAAATCATTCAATCTGAACAGTAAAGATGATTCATTTAACATAGACAATCATTTAAGATGGTATTTTATCCATTACAATTCTTTTTTTTTCTACATTTACTAAGAGTAATACCAAGTTTGTGAGAATCCCCCAGATGCTGGTTCTGGTGGTGAGTGAGATCTCCACTAGCCATACCCTAATATAACCACCCTCCTATCGTTCCATGGCCTCTCCTTTCTACACCCAAACAAACAATCTTCACCATTCACACACTCTCTCTCACGCACGTGTACACACACACACACACACACACACACACACACACACACACACACACACACACACACACACACACACACACACACACACACACACACACACACACACACACACACACACACACACACACACACACACACACAACTCTATGTTCCTCCTAATCTAACAGACCAACAGGAAAATGAACGGGAAGGCAAGGGCAAAAATGGTGGAAATAAAAACTCAGTGCCTCAATAAATAAGAATAAGATGATGTCAAAGTTAATGGAGGTCAGCTGAGGCTCCAGCTCTGTTAGCTGGCCTGCCCTGGGCCTCAGGATAAACAGTGCTGACTGTGTGATTCAAACAGCCTAAAAAATACATCATAAATAAATGACAGAAGTGTCATATCCGTATCATCAGGGATTGCAGCACAGCCTGAACAGCCTTGCCTGTCTGCTGTCCACGCAACACTGCTGTGCACGGAGCATATGAGGACAATTGAGAAAAATGTGTTTGCTGTGACCTCTGTTGGCGAAGAGAGGAACCTGTCCCTTAGTGCATCATGGTAGTCATGATACTCACACATCTCAGGTCTCATGTGGATGGAGCCCATGACCCAATGCAGTTTGCATGCAGGAAGAACAGATCAGTGAAGGATGCAGTCTTGACGGTGATCCACAGTGCCGTGACACACCTGGGGAGGCCTCACTCTTATGTGTGCATCATTTTGCTGTAGTTCTTCTTTGCTTTTAACTGCATGCAGCCTCACCACAAACTCTCCCACCTACAGGTGGACCCCAGCATTACCTTGTGGGTGCTGGACTTCCTGTTTTACAGGGGGAAGTATGTCAAGTTCAACAACACAACATCCCTTCCTCTGTGTACATCTACCAGTTCCCCCCAAGGAACTGTCATCTCTCCAGGGCTATTCTGGAGTGAAATATGCAGATGACACTGCCTATGTCAACCTCTCGGACGACACACTACATTTCCAAACATAAGTTAACATGGTTCATAACTGTTGCCATAACAACTATCTCACGCTCAAAAAAATAATAAAAATAAACTGCTTATTGATTTCCAGAGGAAGGCAGACCCAGTGAGCCACCTAGTCCTGGGTGGTGAAGAGATAGAGAGTGGAGAGTTTTAAGTACCTGGGAACCATCATGGACAGCACACTCTCTTTACATGCCAACTCTCAGAACATCAATAAAAAGTGACAACGACTGTACCTCCTGCACAGGATACTGTCCAACTACTGCACCAGACTGAGACAACAGACTGTCAACACCAGGATACTGTCCAACTACTGCACCAGACTGAGACAACTGAATGTCAACACCAGGATACTGTCCAACTACTGCACCAGACTGAGACAACTGACTGTCAACACCAGGATACTGTCCAACTACTGCACCAGACTGAGACAACTGACTGTCAACACCAGGATACTGTCCAACTACTACACCAGACTGAGATAACTGACTGTCAACACCAGGATACTGTCCAACTACTGCACCAGACTGAGACAACTGAATGTCAACACCAGGATACTGTCCAACTACTACACCAGACTGAGATAACTGACTGTCAACACCAGGATACTGTCCAACTACTGCACCAGACTGAGACAACTGAATGTCAACACCAGGATACTGTCCAACTACTGCACCAGACTGAGACAACTGAATGTCAACACCAGGATACTGTCCAACTACTGCACCAGACTGAGACAACTGAATGTCAACACCAGGATACTGTCCAACTACTGCACCAGACTGAGACAACTGACTGTCAACACCAGGATACTGTCCAACTACTACAGCAGACTGAGACAACTGAATGTCAACACCAGGATACTGTCCAACTACTGCACCAGACTGAGACAACTGACTGTCAACACCAGGATACTGTCCAACTACTGCACCAGACTGAGACAACTGAATGTCAACACCAGGATACTGTCCAACTACTGCACCAGACTGAGACAACTGAATGTCAACACCAGGATACTGTCCAACTACTGCACCAGACTGAGACAACTGACTGTCAACACTAGGATACTGTCCAACTACTACACCAGACTGAGACAACTGACTGTCAACACCAGGATACTGTCCAACTACTGCACCAGACTGAGACAACTGACTGTCAACACCAGGATACTGTCCAACTACTGCACCAGACTGAGACAACTGAATGTCAACACCAGGATACTGTCCAACTACTGCACCAGACTGAGACAACTGACTGTCAACACCAGGATACTGTCCAACTACTGCACCAGACTGAGACAACTGAATGTCAACACCAGGATACTGTCCAACTACTGCACCAGACTGAGACAACTGAATGTCAACACCAGGATACTGTCCAACTACTACACCAGACTGAGACAACTGACTGTCAACACCAGGATACTGTCCAACTACTGCACCAGACTGAGACAACTGAATGTCAACACCAGGATACTGTCCAACTACTACACCAGACTGAGACAACAGACTGTCAACACCAGGATACTGTCCAACTACTGCACCAGACTGAGACAACTGACTGTCAACACCAGGATACTGTCCAACTACTGCACCAGACTGAGACAACTGAATGTCAACACCAGGATACTGTCCAACTACTACACCAGACTGAGACAACTGAATGTCAACACCAGGATACTGTCCAACTACTACACCAGACTGAGACAACTGAATGTCAACACCAGGATACTGTCCAACTACTACACCAGACTGAGACAACTGAATGTCAACACCAGGATACTGTCCAACTACTGCACCAGACTGAGACAACTGACTGTCAACACCAGGATACTGTCCAACTACTACACCAGACTGAGACAACTGAATGTCAACACCAGGATACTGTCCAACTACTGCACCAGACTGAGACAACTGACTGTCAACACCAGGATACTGTCCAACTACTGCACCAGACTGAGACAACTGAATGTCAACACCAGGATACTGTCCAACTACTGCACCAGACTGAGACAACTGACTGTCAACACCAGGATACTGTCCAACTACTGCACCAGACTGAGACAACTGAATGTCAACACCAGGATACTGTCCAACTACTGCACCAGACTGAGACAACTGAATGTCAACACCAGGATACTGTCCAACTACTGCACCAGACTGAGACAACTGACTATCAACACCAGGATACTGTCCAACTACTGCACCAGACTGAGACAACTGACTGTCAACACTAGGATACTGTCCAACTACTACACCAGACTGAGACAACTGACTGTCAACACCAGGATACTGTCCAACTACTACACCAGACTGAGACAACTGACTGTCAACACCAGGATACTGTCCAACTACTACACCAGACTGAGACAACTGACTGTCAACACCAGGATACTGTCCAACTACTACACCAGACTGAGACAACTGACTGTCAACACCAGGATACTGTCCAACTACTACACCAGACTGAGACAACTGACTGTCAACACCAGGATACTGTCCAACTACTGCACCAGACTGAGACAACTGACTGTCAACACCAGGATACTGTCCAACTACTACACCAGACTGAGACAACTGAATGTTAACACCAGGATACTGTCCAACTACTGCACCAGACATATAGAGAGTGTGCTGACTTTCTGTTTACTGGCTTGGTACAGTGGGCAGTCAGTGGCCTGGTACGGTGGACAGTCAGTGGCCTGGTATGGTGGGCAGTCAGTGGCCTGGTACGGTGGGCAGTCAGTGGCCTGGTACGGTGGGCTGTCAGTGGCCTGGTACGGTGGGCTGTCAGTGGCCTGGTACGGTGGGCTGTCAGTGGCCTGGTACGGTGGGCTGTCAGTGGCCTGGTACGGTGGGCAGTCAGTGGCCTGATACGGTGGGCTGTCAGTGGCCTGGTACGGTGGGCAGTCAGTGGCCTGATACGGTGGGCAGTCAGTGGCCTGGTATGGTGGGCTGTCAGTGGCCTGGTACGGTGGGCTGTCAGTGGCCTGGTACGGTGGGCTGTCAGTGGCCTGGTACGGTGGGCAGTCAGTGGCCTGATACGGTGGGCTGTCAGTGGCCTGGTACGGTGGGCTGTCAGTGGCCTGGTACGGTGGGCTGTCAGTGGCCTGGTACGGTGGGCTGTCAGTGGCCTGGTACGGTGGGCTGTCAGTGGCCTGGTACGGTGGGCAGTCAGTGGCCTGATACGGTGGGCTGTCAGTGGCCTGGTATGGTGGGCAGTCAGTGGCCTGATACGGTGGGCTGTCAGTGGCCTGATACGGTGGGCTGTCAGTGGCCTGGTACGGTGGGCAGTCAGTGGCCTGATACGGTGGGCTGTCAGTGGCCTGGTACGGTGGGGTCAGTGGCCTGATACGGTGGGCTGTCAGTGGCCTGGTACGGTGGGCTGTCAGTGGCCTGGTACGGTGAGCAGTCAGTGGCCTGGTATGGTGGCTAATAAGGGGACCCTCAGTCGGACTGTGAACTTGGGGTCCAAGCTCTGCGGGCTGCAGTGCAGGGGGCTTCAAGATCTCTATGATAAATGGGCAAGGGACAAGGCCAAACACATCATAGAGGACCCCACACGTATTCTTGCCCAATGTTTTGAGCAATGTCAGTGGCCTGGTACGGTGGGCTGTCAGTGGCCTGGTACGGTGGGCTGTCAGTGGCCTGGTACGGTGGGCAGTCAGTGGCCTGATACGGTGGGCTGTCAGTGGCCTGGTATGGTGGGCAGTCAGTGGCCTGATACGGTGGGCTGTCAGTGGCCTGATACGGTGGGCTGTCAGTGGCCTGGTACGGTGGGCAGTCAGTGGCCTGATACGGTGGGCTGTCAGTGGCCTGGTACGGTGGGCTGTCAGTGGCCTGGTACGGTGAGCAGTCAGTGGCCTGGTATGGTGGCTAATAAGGGGACCCTCAGTCGGACTGTGAACTTGGGGTCCAAGCTCTGCGGGCTGCAGTGCAGGGGGCTTCAAGATCTCTATGATAAATGGGCAAGGGACAAGGCCAAACACATCATAGAGGACCCCACACGTATTCTTGCCCAATGTTTTGAGCTGCTGCCCTCCGGAAGGAGTTTAAGGGTCCCACTGTTCAGTAAGAATAGGAGCAAGGCTAGCTTCATTCCATCAGCCATTGGGCTGCTGAACAGGGGGACATAACACAGAGATTCACACCCAATACACGGTCAGGAGGCCGCTCACACTTTGAATATGTGTAAATGTAAGTGTGACTTGTGTACTAATTTTCCAGTTTTCCGTACTGGGTGTATTATAGTGTGTTGTGTTTGTGTATTTGTATGCTGACGTCACAGAATTAATTTCCATGTAACTGGAAAGATAAAGTACAGTATATCATATCGTATGGAAGTAATGAAGAATGGGACTATAGTGCCCACTGCTGTCTGATACATGTAATTGCATACAATGCACTTCATTGCAACACTATGGTAGTACCATTGAGCTTCTTCTGTACTTTAGGTGGCTTACTCAATAACTGCTGTGTATACTTAGTAATAGCACACACCATGGACTGTATCATGTGTCCTTGGTATACGATTGTATCCATAGAATAATAACTGATGGGGAATTTGGTGCCCTAAGAGATTTCTCTGGATTTTTAGCATGCTCAAAATAAGGTTGGGAAATGCAGCTGTATTATTGCTACATTTCCTGTCGCTCACAAAGATATTCCACAGATATGTCACCCACTGAGATATTCCACAGATATGTCACCCACTGAGATATTCCACAGATTTGGCATGAGTAATTTAATGATACATTTCCTCCTCATGAGTCAGAGCACACACACACACACACACACACACACACACACACACACACACACACACACACACACACACACACACACACACACACACACACACACACACACACACACACACACACACACACACACACACACACACACACACACACACACACACACACACACACACACACACACACACACACACACAAGTACAGGAATGGAGTGAGGCATGGTGGAGGAACAATAATCTGGATGTAGGGATTCCGCTATACAGGCGCGGGGGGGAACAGGCAGTGGCTCGGGAAGTTAAAGAGAAAACCTCATCCTCAGACAACTGTACTGTTTCTTCTGTTTCTCCTATGTCTCTCGCAGTTGTCTGACTGTGAGCGTGTCACAGACAAGGCTATGGGGAGAGGTCATCAAGGCTGAGTTCCAGGCTGACTATCTTACAGTCACCTGCCACATCTCAAAACATATAAACTGTGAAGCCGATGATGTGGCATGTAATCATTGGTTGATGAGCACAACGTGACTCTTATATAGTCAACCTGGAATGGGGGCAGTATCTTTCTGGCCAATCAAACGTCACTGCCTGAGTCAGTGTGGTTCATTAGGGAAAACAGCTGGATTGTACAGAGCTCTGACATCACAAAAATCTGGATGAGAAGCCAGCCAATCAAAGACAACATCTGTACAGCAGCCAGAGAGCAGCCAAACAAACAGCATGATGCAGGAACTCATATTCACAGTTCCCAGTTCCCCACAAAACATCAACGCAAACCTTCTTCTTGTTCAAATTGCCTACACGACTGTTTCACTAGCACAGACTGGAATATGTTCTGGGATTCATCCGGTGGCATTGAGGCGTTTACCACATCAGTACATCGACAAAGTCGTCCCCACAGACTGAACATATCCCAACCAGAAGCAATGGATTACAGGCAACATCCGCACTGAGTTATAGGCTAGAGCTGCCGCTTTCAAAGAGCGGGACACTAATCCAGACGCTTATAAGAATTCCCGCGACGACCTCAGAAAAGCCATCAAACAAGCAAAGCGTCAAAACAGGTCTAAGATTGAATCCTACTACGCCGGCTCGGACACTCGTCGGATGTGGCAGGGCTTGCAAACTATCACGGATTATAAAAGGAAACCCAGCCGCAAACTGCCCAGTGACATGAGCCTTCCAGATGAACTAAATGGCTTCTATGCTCACTTCGAGGCAAGCAACACTGAACCATGCATGAGAGCACCAAATGATCAGGACGACTGTGTGATCACGCTCTCCATAGCCGATGTGAGTAAGACTTTTAAACAGGTTAACATTCACAAGGCCGCAGGGCCAGACGGATTACCAGAGCATGCGCTGACCGGCTGGCAAGTGTCTCCCTTGACATATTCAACCTCTCTCTGAACCAGTCTGTAATACCTACACTACCTTTCAAAAGTTTGGGGTCACTTAGAAATGTCCTTGTTTTTGAAAGAAAAGCAAATTTTTTGTCCATTAAAATAACAGCAAATTGATCAGAAATACAGTGTAGACATTGTAAATGACTACTGTAGCTGGAAATGGCTGATTCTTTAATGGAATATCTACATAGGTGTACAAAGGCCCATTATCAGCATCCATCACTCCTGTGTTCCAATGGCACATTGTGTTAGCTAATCCAAGTTTATCATTTTAAAAGGCTAATTGATCATTAGAAAACCCTTTTGTAATTATGTTAGCACAGCTGAAAACTTTTGTCCCGACGAAAGAAGCAATAAAACAGTCCTCAACTGGCAGCTTCATTAAATAGTACCCGCAAAACACCAATCTCAACATCAACAGTGAAGAGGCGACGCGGGGATGCGGGCCTTCTAGGAAGAGTTCCACTGTCCAGTGTCTGTGTTATTTTGCCCAACGTAATCTTTATTTTTATTGGCCATTCTGAGATATGGCTTTTTCTTTACAACTCTGCCTAGAAGGCCAGCATCCCGGAGTCGCCTCTTCACTGTTGACGTTGAGACTGGTGTTTTGCGGGTACTATTTAATGAAGCTGCCGGTTGAGGACTTGTGAGGTGTCTGTTTCTCAAACTAAACACTCTAATGTACTTGTCCTCTTGCTCAGTTGTGCACCGGGGCCTCCCACTCCTCTTTCTATTCTGGTTAGAGCCAGTTTGTGCTGTTCTGTGAAGGGAGTAGTACACAGTGTTGTACGAGATCTTCAGTTTCTTGGCAATTTCTCACATGGAATAGCCTTAATTTCTCAGATCAAGAATAGACTGATGAGTTTCAGAAGAAAGTTCTTTGTTTCTGGCTATTTTGAGCTTGTAATCGAACCCACAAATGCTGATGCTCCAGATACTCAACTAGTCAAAAGGCCAGTTTTATTGCTTCTTTAATCAGGACAACACTTTTCAGCCGTGCTAACATAATTGCAAAAGGGTTTCAAATTGTCAATTAGCCTTTTAAAAGGATAAACTTGGATTAGCTAACACAATGTGCCATTGGAACATAGGAGTGATGGTTGCTGGTAATGAGCCTATGTAGATATTCCATAAAAAATCAGCCGTTTCCAGCTACAATAGTCATTTACAACATGAACAATGTCTACACTATATTTCTGATCAATTTTATGTTATTTTAATGAACCAAAAATGTGCTTTTCTTTCAAAAACAAGTACATTTCTAAGTGACCCAAACTTTGAACAGTGGTATACATGTTTCAAGTAGACCACCACAGTCCCTATGCCCAAGAACACTAAGGTAACCTGTATAAATGACTATCGCCCCATAGCACACATCTGTAGCCATTAAAGGCTTTGAAATGCTGGTCATGGCTCACATCAACACCATCATCCCAGACACCCTGGACCCACTCCAATTCACATACTGACCCAACATATCCACAGATGATACATTCTCTATTGCACTCCACACTGCCCTATCCCAACTGGACAAGAGGAACACCTATGTGAGAATGCTGTTCATTGACTACAGCTCATTGTTCAACACCATAGTGTCCTTCAAGCTCATCACTAAGCTAAGGACCCTGGAACTGAACACCTCTCTCTGCAACTGAATTCTGGACTTCCTGACGGGCCACCCCCAGGTGGCAAGGGGAGGCAACAACACATCCGCCACGTTGACCCTCAACACAGGGGCCCCTCAGGGGTATGTGCTTAGTCCCCTCCCTGTACACCCACGACTGCGTGACAGCACATGACTCCAACACCATCATTAAGTTTGCTGACGACACGACAGTGTTAGGCCTGATCACAGACGATGATGAGACAGCCTATAGGGAGGAGGTCAGAGACCTGGCAGTGTGGTGCCAGGACAACAACCTCTCCCTAAACGTCAGCAAGACATAGGAGCTGATCGTGGACTACAGGAAACAGAGGGCTGAGCATGCCCACATTCACATCGACAGGGCTGTGTTGGAGCGGACGGAGAGTTTCAAGTTCCCCTGTGTCCACATCCCTAAGGATCTATTACAGTCCACACACACCAACAGAGTCGTGAAGAGGGCATGACAATGGCTCTTCCCTCTCAGGAGGCTGAAAAGTTTTGCCATGGGCCCTCAGATCCTCAAAGTTCTACAGCTGCAGCATTGAGAGCATATTGATTGGCTGCATCACCACTTGGGATGGCAACTATGTAAAGCCCAGTACATCACTGGGGCTGAGCTCCCTGACATCCAGGACCTCTATACCAGGCAGTGTCAGAGGAAGGCCCTAAAAATGGTCAAAGACTCCAGCCACCGCACGGCAAGAGGTACCAATGCATCAAGTCTGGACCCAACAAGCTATAAGACTACTAAATAGTTAGTTAAATAGTTAACCAAATAGCTGTTAGTTAACCAATTTTACTCATCACATACGCTGCTGCTACTGTTTAGTATCTATCCTGTTGCCTAGTCACTTTAAACCTACCTATATGTACATATACTGTATACTTCAATTACCTCATACCCCTGCACATCAACTCGGTACTGGTACACCGTGTATATAGCCAAGTTATCATTACTCATTGTGTATTTATTATTACGTGTTATTACTTTTCTATTATTTCTCTAACTCTGCATTGTTGGGAAGGGCCTGTAAGTAAGCATTTCATTGTTAGTCTACACCTGTTGTTAACAAAGAATTATGACAAATACAATTTGATTTGATTTGAGAGCAGATTGTCTTGGATTAGATCCTGTTGATGAATGCAGGCTAGGATAGTGTAGTCACAAGAGGATGCTGTCTGGTTGTAAATCCAATAAACTGGACAACAATGTCGGTAAATGTATAGAAGTGCCACCCTACAGCACACACATACACAAGCGCGCACACACTAACACACTAACACACACACAATGTTACTTAATATTGAATGTGCAAGTAAACAATAATATACCTGCCTACTGTTGCATAGAACTACTTCACTGCGAATGTATTTGAGGTAAAAATATATAGAGACCTGTGATTGGCTTACCATGGTCACATGACTGCAGATTTTGGTCCCTATACACGTGGCTTAGTAATTGAGGTTTCCATATGATATAGATCAGATGTTAACCACAGACTTCCTCCAAGTCTCCATTTACATTGAAAACCACCTCGCCAAATACAGTACAGATTCAGTACACCATCAGAGGAAGAACCAGAGACCTAGGAGACAATCTCTGCTCTGATAAAATGCCCTATCTATCTGTGTCTCTGTCGGTCTGTCTCTCTGTGTCCATCTGTCTTTTTGTCTGTCTGGCTCTCTCTACCTCTCTGCTGGGGTTTTGGTCTGTCAGTCTGTCTGACTGCCTGTCTGTCTGTCTGTTTGTTTGTCTGTCTGCCTCTGTCTCTCTGTCTGTCTGCTTGCCTGTCTGTTTCTGTCCCTGTCCATCTCTGCCTGCCCTCCTGCCTGTCTATCTCCCTGGACTCTGACATGTTTTCATAGTAATAATCTCCTTGCTTGGACCCAGACATTTCACACACCACAGCTCTCTAGATGAGCAATCATTGAAGCTGTCCAAACCAGAAAGACTACTGTGTGGGTAGTGGGTACCTAACTATTTTATCAAACTGTCCTAAACAGCATGTCTCCTAATGATGTTTTACCCAATTCTGTTCAGAATTAGCTGTTGTGTGATGTCAATGTTGGCCTAGCAGTTCAGGACAGTTCAGGACGTGTTGCCTAATCCTGTTTTACTCTTATCCTTTAGAAAACAAATGAATGATGAAGAGAATTAATGTGATTTGAAACTCTCCTTTGTCTGAGAGTAATAAAAAACACATATTGAAAACAGAGGTTGTTACATACAGCCTAGTAAGACTACAACATTATCCATCTCCGCCTCTGTCTTCCATTTGAACATGATGGGACAATGAGGCCAAGGGAGATTAACAGACATTTTAAAAGGAATTGACCACACAAATGTATTGTAGTCTACTCATATGCAAGTTTAATTCAATCAAACAGCTAAACAGTTGAATACTTTATACATTTTCCATCTAGTAGTGAGTCTGAGGTAAGTAACCAGCAAGGTCACACCAGCAACAGCATTGTTGTGTTGTGTGAGGGAGGCGGGTAGTGAGAGGGCAGTGACGCTGAATAGTGCCCTCCTCCCTTCCCAATTCTGCCGATTTAGCGGCTGCCCACTCCTCGCTCCTGCACCGACCTCCAGGGGAAACCGCTTTGTTACCAACCGTATCCAAATTTTACGCGGGTTACCCAAGTCCGACTCAATTAAAATACAGTAGCCCCAGAGAGGTAGGTTTTGGAGAAATAACGTGTACTGTCTCTTTAAGATCCCTTGGCTAGTTTGCTTCGTATTGATCAATCCACCATTTTCCAACACACAGCGGCGGCAGTGGTAACACAGCGACAGCTAACCCTACCTGGAGACGCCAGGACCCGGGGCAGTCATGGCAGCGAACATGTACCGGGTTGGAGGTAAGGGGGAACACATTTTGGGACAATTTTGTATCCTTTATGTTGCGCTCGCCCGGTTCGTCGCAGGATTTGCAGCATGTTTTTACCCTTCCTCTTATTTCCTAAAGCGCCTTGTGTTTCAGTCAGAGTGATGAAGACGATGGTGACTGTGTGAGGAGGAGGATGGTGATGAAGGGCAGTCTCGTAGAGCTAGGGATCGACCCCGGGTTTTTATTGTTGTTGTTCCCATCCCGTGTCGCTATAGTTGTTACACAAACCAATATGATCGTCTTTGGTAGGCCTAACAGCATTTGTTTTCACTAAAATAGTTAAACCGCGATTCGCTTTTAAAAGTAAAGTTTGGCTTGCCAGGCAGCTACCAAACGTTAGCTAGCTAGGTTGCTAACATGTTATTTTGCTCTCTGGATAGAGTGAGTCAGAATTAAAGGAATTAGTATTAAATTAGTTTTCTAGCTATCTCTGGTGCGAGTGTTATGAGGCAGGGCAGGATGACTACTGCTGGTCTCTGAAGTTAGCTAACTTAAATACGGTAGCGAGCTACCTTCCAGAATTATAATAAATTACAATTTAGTCTACTCAGGTTCAGGTTGAGTTAATTTACCTGAGAGTCTAGCTATCCAACTCACCTGGATCTTTTAGTGTTGGGGGGTTGATTATAGTTAGAAGACTGAGGTAGTTGGAAGACTGAGGTCAGGTGTTTCACTCTCCTGCAATACATTTGAAGAGGAGTTTGTCAACAAATTGGTGACTATCCAGTAAGCTAACGTTAGTCAAGCCACACTTTTTAAACCAAGCTTGTTAGCTAGTGTGAAAATGTTTGTTGACCACAACTGTGTGTGTGTGTAAAGTGTTGGTTTCATAAACGGAAATAAAAGATCCCAGAAATGTTCCATATGCACAAAAAGCATATTTCTCTCAAATTTTGTCAACAAATTTGTTTACATTTCTCCTTTGCCAAGATATTCCATCCACCTGACAGGTGTGGCATATCAAGAAGCTGATTAAACAGCATGGTCAGTACACAGGTGCATCTTGTGTTGGGGACAATAAAAGGCCACTCTAAAATATGCAGTTTTGTCACACAACGCCACAGATGTCTCAAGATTTGAGGGAGTGTGCAATTGGCATGCTGACTGCAGGAATGTCCATCAGAGCTGTTGGCAGAGAATTGAATGTTAATTTCTCTACCATAAGCCACCTCCAACTTCATTTTAGAGAATTTGGCAGTACGTCCAACTGGCATCACAACCACAGACCACATGTATGGTGTCATGGGTGAGTGTTTTTCTGATGTCAACGTTATGAACAGAGTGCCCCACGGTGGGGTTATGGTACGGGCAGGCATAAGCTACGGACAACGAACACAATTCAATTTTATCGATGGCAATTAGAATGCTCTAAAATACCGTAATGAGATCCTAAGGCCCTTTTCTTTTTCTTTTTTAGGTATCTAGGTATCAGATGCATATCTGTATTCCCAGTCGTGAAATCAATAGATTAAGGCCTAATTCATTTATTTCAATTGACTGATCTCATATGAACTGTAACTCAGTGAAATTGTTGCATATATATATATATATATATATTACACTGAACAAAAATAAAAATGCTAAAATGTCTGATTTTACTGAGTTACAGTTCATATAAGGAAATCAGTCAATTTAAGTAAATTCATTAGGTTCTAATCTATGAATTTCACATGACTGGGCAGGGGCGCAGTCATGGGTGGGGCCTGGGAGGACATAGGCCCACCCACATGGGATCCATGCCCAGCCAATCAGAATGAGTTTTTCCCCACAAAAGTGCTTTATTACAGACAGAAATACTCCTCAGTTTCATCAGATGTCCGGGTGGCTGGTCTCAGACGATCCCGCAGGTGAAGAAGCTGGATGTGGAGGTCCTGGGCGTGGTTACATGTGGTCTGTGGTTGTGAGGACGGTTGGACATACTTCCAAATTCTCTAAAATTACATTGGAGGTGGCTTAGAGTAGAGAAATTAACATTACATTCTCTGGCAACAGCTCTAGTGGACATTCCTGCAGTCAGCAGGCCAATTGCACACTCCCTCAACTTGAAACATCTGTGGCATTGTGTTGTGACACAACTGCACATTTTAGTGACCTTTTATTGTCCCCAGCACAAGGTGCACGTGTGTAATGATCATGCTGTTTAATCATCTTCTTGATATGCCACACCTGTCAGGTGGATGGATTATCTTGGCAAAGGAGAAATGCTCACTAACAGGAATGCAAACACATTTGTGCACACATTTTGAGAGAAATAAGCTTTTTGTGTCTATGTAACATTTCTGGGATCTTTTATTTCAGCTCATAAAACTTTGGACCAACACTTTACATGTTGCGTTTATATTTTTGTTCTGTGTTTCCCCCCCCCCCTTTTTTTCAAACAATTGTTAACGGTGACCACGGTCATTTGGCTAACCAATAACCATCATCCAAAATGTCATGACCGTCACAGCCCTAACCTCAACACAGTGTTAGCAGCACCAGTTGTAGATTGTGAATGTGACAGATGGGGTCAATGGGACCAGTCATGGAGGAGACAATACTATATAACAACACAGCCTAGTCTTCCCACTTATTATTCATACATGTCAACTGGCTGTCAGCTGTTATGAACAAGTTGTTTTTCAGACAAGTGAGACAACTCACTGTTAAGATAGCTAGCTTTCATACAATATAGCCTACGGTTTGGTTCAGGCACTGTGTATAAATGGTGAGGATTGTGTGTGTGTGTGTGTGTGTTGTTGTGCCTGTCTGCATGCGATCAGGCCCATGCTGCTGTATAGAAGAGACTCGTGAGTTGTTGTGGAAACAGGTGAATTGAAGCCACTCCTCTTCTGTGTTAAACAGTCACTCGGTGCACACTGAGACGAGCTACATTTTTCCCCCATTTCCAGCAGATCATTTTAATTGATAGCTGGAAATGCAACTTTTGACAGCAGATTCACTACTGCTTTACACTAATTTTAGAAATTATGGAACTGTTTGCCAGTATCTCAAGAAGCTCTGATGAATGGCCAATCAATCAGTACCAAGATAGTAAAAGTAGGCCTAGATTTTAAGGAGTGAAATGGTTTTGAATTTCCATGTCAATAACATTTATTTTATAAAGCTCTTTTTACATCAGCAGTTGTCACAAACTGCCTTACAGATACCCAGCCTAGAACCCAATAGAGCAAGCAATGCAGAAGCACAGTGGCCAGGAATAACTCCCTAGAAGGCTGGAAACTAGGGAGGAACCAGGCACCAAGTGGTGGATGGTTCTCTTCTGACCCTCTAAATTCCCCGTAGGTCTCCTGTTTGGACCTACCACCCCAGTCATTGCCTTAGCTCTTCGGTACAATGGCAGTACACTGATGTTCAGAAATGGCTTTGGTCACAATTAGGGTTCTGAAGAGAGTCCCACATGTCAGTGAACCATTGTCAGAAGAAGCACCCATGGCACACTTTGAAGCTCTGTGCGAAGATCCAGGATAAAACAGATGCCACTGTGGCTGCCTTGTCCCCTCCTCCAGGCTTGGTTGGCATCAAAACAAAGCCTGGCTCCTCTCAAAGATGGCCAACACTTAGCAAGACAATTCTGGAGACAATGCTAGATCATCAGAGGCACTGAGGACTTTCCTTGTGGCTGAATTATGAACACAGTACGCTTGCCAGGCCCTAATGTCTTTGTTTCCCCCATTAGATCAGGACTTAGACCACTGCGCCTCACGGGAGGCCCTCATCCAATAGATCATTTGTCTTTTCTAGTACATCACTCTTCTGGAGAGCGAGAGAGAGCGCCACCTCTGGCATTTAGGTACCCTGAACATTTTATCCTCCAAAACCCAAGGACCATTTTTAAAACAAGGGTCTGGATGGTTGTTATTGGATGTTAGTCACACATCATTATTGTGAACTACAGGTAACTGCCAAAATAAAGGAAACACCAACATATAGTGTCTTAGTAGGGCATTGGGCCATCAGGAGCCAGAACAGCTTCAATGCACGTGGTGTAGATTCTACCAATGTCTGGAACTCTATTGGAAGGATGCGACACTTCTTCACGAGAAGTTTCATTTTTTTGTGTGTTTTTGTTGATGGTGGTGGAAACCGCTGTCTCAGGCGCCGTTCCAGAATCTCCCATAAGTGTTCAATTGCTTCTGAGACGGCCATTGCGAATGGTTTACATCGTTTTCATGCTCATCAAACCATTCAGTGAACACTCGTGCCCTGTGGATGGGACATTGTCATCCTATGGGGGCATAGCCATGGTAGTCAAAATAATGGCCTGTCCAGCATGATGATCCTAAAGCATGATGGGATGTTAATTGCTTCATTAACTTAGGAACCACACCTGTGTGGAAGCATCTGCTTTCAATATACTTTGTATCCCTCATTTACTCAAATGTTTCCATTATTTTGGCAGTTACCTGTACCATCATAATATCCAAAACAGATGAGTTGTCCTGGCATTGAGTGTCCCTGAACATTACCCTTAACAAAACCCATTGTAGCCTTCCTTCTTACATCGGAGGAGAGTTAGCCAGAGTTGCTTGATCAGCATTATCTACCTGGCATCTTCAGCTTATTTTCTCAGGCTCACACTAAATGATCACCTAATTGCCATCATGCCTACTTTCCCTGTAGGCGTGTAGTCTCAGGCCCTGGGATCAAAGGCCACGAGAGGATCCAGTTAGTTAAGCTATTTGCTTGAACAAGCTCTACTAAGTGTTTAGTTGGATTGGCTCTCCTGTGGAAACCCCCCCCCCCCCCCCCCCCCCCCATGGCACGGTCACATGGCATCTTCCTGACAAATGGCATTGGCTCATCAGAGTAGGTTACATGTCATGCAGAGACAGCCCATGGTGGGATCGATGTTTCGATGAACACTGTTAGGACAAAGAGCATCACTGTCTTCAGTGACAAGTCCCCTGGCGGCCAGTCACTGCGATAGAGATGTGATATATAACAGCAGAAATAACTGTAAAAATTTCCTCAGCAGATCAGTAACATATTGTGTGATGGTTAGGTGACAAACAAATGACCTGCGGCCACACAGAGGTGTGCACACCTGTATACACACACACACTGACTGCGTCTCCATGGAGCCGAACAGACTCCATCACACAGGTGGTAAACACACAGCATAGATTGTCAGCAGGATTGCCGCAGGTTTTAGACAGAGAGAACATGACACCGTGCGTCTCTGATAGAAGGCATCGCCTCCACCTTTTTCCCAACAGTCACGGACAGCACCGATTATCATAGTCAGTTTGGCTGTTGTTCATAAGAGGAAATGCAGGACCTATTTTAGTGAGATGGATGGACAGAGCGTATATGAGAGTTGGAGAGTAAGTGGGAAAAGAAGAGTGTGATAGGTTCAGTGGGGGATTGAATTACCTGACTGCCATTGCCATAGTAACCCCCATACCATATCCCTGCACACCGAGACTGACCCTGAAATGGCCTGTGGTGTCTGCTCCTCTCCACAAGAACATACCGCTGTGTAAGTGTGGACTGGACTTGGGTGGGAGGATGTTCTCTACCTCTCGTCTGTATCTCCCGCTAGTCCCTATGCCCATGTCTTTGTCTGTTTTTAATTGCTTACTTATTTACTTATTTCGCCTTGTACGTCAGTCGATGTCTGTCTGGCTCTTTCTCATTCCGTCTGTCTGTTTGTCCGTCTCTCTGCATGTCTGTCTTTCTGTCTGACTCTGGCCTGGTTTGGTTCCACTCAGAGCGGGCTGACTGTCTCTTTGGGTCTCAGCTCAGCAACATGGTACGATTGGCTCAGAGGATATTTGACTGCACTGTGACGTGGCGGTTAATGAGGGCGCGTGATTGGCTGAGGCTGGCAGTGGGGGAGGGGTGGGTGTAGCAGACGCTGGCTGTGGGCACATGTAGGTTGAGATGGCAGGAGGGTAGGCAGACAGACAGTTTGGTTTGCATGGAGCCTGTTCTGTATTTTAGCTGTATAACAGTTTTCTGCTTGTATGTTGTTTTTTTCTAGGAGCCCCTCTCTCTTTCTCTCTTTGTTTACATGAACCCTGAAGTATGTGTGTGTGTGTTCCTCCCTTCCTGGGAGAGTGGAGACTTACTCAGACAAGAGACGAAGATTCGGACTGGAGGGAATGGGGCAGGCCTGGAATTTAGTGATTTTTAGGGGCAAGGCCATTAACCAAAAATTGCCAATTTGAAATTGATTTGAAAACTGAAAAAGACTAGCTATTCTGTTATGAAAAACACAAGTGTACATAAGTAATTGGCCTACAGGTCAAAGGGTAGGTGATAGCCTATGGGAATTGGTTACAGTCTGTCATGTCCACACTGACACTGACAGGAGGAAGGTGCCTGACAATGTAGCCAAACTTTAATGAGACTTTTATTTATTTACAGATACACACACACAGGCTAAAGGAGCTGTCTTGTTTAACAATCAGAATGCAGGATAATTAACATGAACATCTAAGGCTTGATTCTGTAGTACTAGCGCCACTGTTTTCAGATGGCAGAGAAAGGCCAGTGCCTGTTCCGCACCACATCATCACCCACCTTGCAATCTGAGCAGAGGCAGTTATCATTTTTTGAAACTATTTAACCATAAATGCAATTGTTCAAAACCTGGATTTTTATATATATATTTTTTTCCCATGTTCTGACCATAGGAATGTTAAAAGAATTGTTTTATAAAAACTTCCTCATATGCCATTGAAACCAGTATTTCTCTCATGTTCTCAATTTTCCTTTGTTGTCCAGCAGCCAAAGACAAACTCCTAGTCATATTAACAACCATGTGCTAGTTGTTGCATTTCTACATCTTCTCTCTTTCTTTATTTCTAAAGGAGATTTTCATTTATGCATTTATGAAACTGCTCTCATTTGCGGCGCAATTTGGAGAACGGTGTATTCCCGCTAATTGCATTTTGGAACATTCGCTCTTATATGCAAGGCTTACTGTCTTGTGCGTGTTTCTGCGCTTATAATGTGAAGAAATAGCCTAATGGCTTATCAACATTTTAACCTAAATGTTCTGATCTGTTGCATCAGCGTAATTGTTTTTAAAATGTTTTTGATGTACAGTGGGTGTAATCATTTGGAATCTGTCCCAGAGTCGTTTTGGAATATTTATTTCTCGCCCAGAATGACCAATAGAATTGGTCAACTTTCGTACTATGGGGGATAGTAGATTGACATAGGCTAGTGCTTTTGTTGTTTGTTACTCATCTAGTTGGCTTAAGAAAAGTAAATGTGGACAGTTCTTCTAGCGTCTTGGAATTTGATAAGAAGGATGTGCGTCGTTTCCTCCCGATCTGTCTTCACTAGTAGCCTACTTCAGAGCTGCGACGCCTGTGAGAAGGACCCCATCATGTGACGGGCATTGGCTAATAAGAATTGAGATATCTGAAAGAGCCATGTGAGTGAGAGGTGCTTCGGAACAGGGTGATTGGCAGACGGGAGAATGGAATTATAATTATTATACTCATGGCACAACAGCCACTTTGGCTGCAAGGCATGAAAATGGGAGGCCTGGATAGGGGTCGACTAGGGAGAGTGGAGGGGGGAGATTTGAGGGGGTGGGAGTAGACTGTGGAGGGGTGAGAGAGTACGGGGTAGACTACGGAGGGTTGAGGGGGTGGGAGTAGACTGTGGAGGGGTGAGAGAGTACGGGGTAGACTACGGAGGGTTGAGGGGGTGGGAGTAGACTATGGGGTGGGGGGAAGCGAGTGAATGGATGTAGGGAGAATAGAGGAGGGGACGAGGGAGGGTTTAGCTCCAGGCAGCCTACCAAGTGTGCGGTGTGATAATCTGACGTTAGCCAAGACGCATGCAGGGTTAAGACTAGGCACCCTACCAAGCCCAGGGCCTAAAGGGATGTCAGGCTGAGTACTGAGGCTGCTATGGGCCTGGAGCTGGGCCAAGATCAGGGAGCGGGGGAGGGGAGAGCAGGGGGAGAGCATTGGGATAGGAGAGCAGGGGGCGAGGAGGGAAATGAGAGCAGGGGGGGAAGGGGATAGGAGAGCAGGGGGGGAAGGGGATAGGAGAGCAGGTGGAGCGCGAGAGGGGATTGGGGAGAGCAATGGGAGGGGATATGAGAGAGGGGGGAGAGAGCAGGGGGGGTTGGAGGGGGATGGGAGAGCAGGGGATGGAGGGGATGGGAGAGAAGCGGCGGAGGGGAGAGTTGGGGGAGAGCAATGGGAGGGGGATGGGAGAGCAGGGGGGGTTGGCGGGGGATGGGAGAGCAGGGGAGAGTGAGGGGATAGGAGAGCAGAGGGAGCGGGGAGAGCAGGGGGGAGGGGATGGGAGAGCAGGAAGGGATAGGGGGGAGCAATGCAGGGGGAGAGCAATGGGAGGGGATAGGAGAGCAGAGAGAGAGGGGAGAGCAAGTGGGGAGGGGATGGGAGAGCAGGGGATGGGTGGGAGAGAAGCGGCAGAGGGGAGAGAGATGAGGAGGAGGAGGAGAGCAGAGCAGAGCAGAGCAGAGCAGGAGGGGAGAGGGGATGGGAGGGGATGGGAGAGCAGGGGGAGGAGAGCAGGGGGAGAGGGTAGGAGAGCAGGAGAGGGGAGAGAAGGAGCTGGGTCAAGAGCACAGACCGAGGTAGAGGGAGCTGGAAATGGAGTGAAATGGAAAGGAGGAAAATATTGAATTGTGGGTCTGCACGTTTTGATTTACTGTACAACAAGCTATTGAAGTCATCCATTGGTCAGAGGGGCTAAACCACTCTGAGAATCCAGTTGCCACTGTCTCTGTCAGTTGGATATACAGAGTGACCTTGTTAAGACACTGTACTGACGTTCTCTCTCCCTCCTTTCTTCCCTCTTCCTCCACAGATTATGTTTATTTTGAAAATTCATCCAGTAACCCACTGCTGATCCGGCGGATAGAAGAGCTCAACAAGGTGAGACCGTGTGTGTGTGTGTGTGTGTGTGTGTGTGTGTGTGTGTGTGTGTGTGCGCAGTCTCTCTCGTCCTTTTATCTACTTCCCAAGAGTCAGATGACCTCGTCGATACCATTTTTATGTTTCTGTGTGCCATTTGAAGGAAGTTGCAAACTAGCGCTAGCGCAATTGCTAGCAGATACCCATAGACTTCCAGTCATTGTGCTAATAATAGTTAGCATTGCCTCACAAAACTACCTCTTACTTCCTTCATACTGGACATAGAGACATACAAATGGTATCCACGAGTTCATCTCTGAGGAAGTAGATAAAGTGCCAATCATTGCCAAAATCCGAAGTGTCCCTTTAACAGATGGACACAGACCTGAGCCTAGGCCTAGCTTAGCTGCTACACTCACTCATGCCACTGTCAGTCTGCCCAGACAGGCATAGCAGTGGCTCTTTCCCAAATAGTCTCAGATCCCTTGCTTTCTCTTTCTTTCACTCCTAAAAAAAAAATGCATTGGAGGAGAAGGTCTAAGGATATGGTTTGAGAAGGTGACGAGATTAACACCAATAATCGTTAGTCACCCCACTTTGATCAATCAACACTGGCATGTAAATGACTTCTTATAGCATAGTTATTACATGACCTAGGCTAGTTCTACTGTTGCTCACCAGACTTCACCAGAGTTTCTGCTCGTTCTGATATCGTAAGCAAACCTGAACTCCAACTCGACACTCTGTGTGTGTGACCAATGACGTGTGGCAGGCGCGCGCGGCTTGTGGTCAGTTACCATGGCAACCCTCAGTCTTCAGTTCTCTCTCTCTCTGTCTCGTATTGTTTACAGACGGCCAATGGAAACGTGGAGGCTAAAGTGGTCTGTTTCTACCGACGCAGAGACATCTCCTCAACGCTCATCGCCCTCGCCGACAAACACGCACGTGAGTGACACGCACGGTTCACTGTTCAGTCAGAATCCACTATTTCTTCACCAGCTAACCACTGTGACTGTTCAACATTGAATGTCAGCGTTCAAATCCTCTAGTAATAGTGACTGTTCAGTCAGAAACCACGTATTAATGTAACCTTTATTTATACAGGTTAAGCTATTGTCATTCAGATTCAACCTCTTGCAAGAGGGACCAGTTCCCTCTACACTGATTGACTAAGCACCATTCAGCATCCAATGCCACTTCGTTCCCTTGTATAGGCTAGTTCACAGAGAGATGGTTGGACTGAACTGTTTTCAAATGTGCCAGTAAAGCTAATTCAATCTGATGAGTTCTGTCATGTATAGTGAAAGACAATAGCTGTGTTCGAATACTCATACTAACTGTACTATTTGTGACGTGAATTGAGTATATAGTTAGTATGCCAAAAGTTCCCGGAAGTCGTACTAAATTCGCCAAAATACGAAGTATACACGCAGTGGACACGTTCTGTGCTTTTAAGGCCCATAATGCAATTCTTCAGAAAATGGGCTTAGCTTCACAATGTTTTCAGATTTGAAGAAAATGGCGAAACATTTGCGGCCGAAGTTTGACGAGAGGGTATACAAATTCGTTGCTTTAACTATATTAATTTTATTTAATCTTTATTGCTTTAACCAATTATAACAAATGTAAATAAAATGTTGAGTAATGTAATAAACGAATTACTTTTCAAATAAGTTACATTACACGTTATGTTGGCTGACAATTTGTTAGCTAGGCTATCCTTACAAACCGCATACCCGGTACATACTGCTGTAATGATATGCTATGTTGGCTACCTACTGCAACGTTAGTTGGCTACTAGTACATTGAACTTGCCAGTATATTTACTTTATGCTATCTAACTAACTACCCAATGTTTATTGACTTGATTATTCACGTCATTCATAGCTTGGCATAGTCGTTTTTGGATTCGTTTGTAAACTCGCTCTGGCGATCTACTCCAATTACAGAGCACTCTCGTTTGACTGCCAGAGGCAGAGCTCAGAATAACTGATTAATTGACAAACGCTGTGGCCAGTGTCAGTAAACGTCGGTAAAAAAGAGTAATTAAATTGTTGCCGGCAGCACGGTTAGTCACCAACACTGGATAACATGAAAACAGCCTAACCAGCTCTGCTAGGGTGAGTGAAATGGTCAGAGTGATGTGTTCTCTCTTTTGTGTCTGGGAATAGCTAGCCAACTTTAGCCAGTTAGTTTGGGTGCTTTACTGCGGTTGTGAGGTCAGCACGCTCGGATCAACCATACTCCTCGGCCAGAGCGTCCAGTGTGCGCTCTGTACGCTCCAAGAGCGACATGCTCTGAATTTACGAACTGACAATCTGACAACGCCCTGAATATACAAACGCCCAGAGCGCACCCTGGCACTTCAGATTGAATTTGCGAACACACCCGAAGTCTAGCTAGTAATTTGTTATGCTAACAAGCTAGCAAGAGGTTGCATAGCAACAGCATCAACTTCCGGTAGACTAGGTGAAGCGCTAGTACGCTCAACTGAAAGGATACCGTTAGTTTACAGCATACTAAAATGAACTAATAGTAGATGTTAGTATGGGTATTCGAACACAGCTAATATCTCTATCAGTTCTAGACTAGTCTAGGCAAATGTCAGTGTTTGTTTACGTTTGCTCATCTAAGCAGGACTGTGTGTGAATGACTATTTTCAGGCCAGCGTAACTGTGTACTCATCCTCGTGTGTGTGTGTGTGTGTGTGTGTGTGTGAGAGAGCTGGCTCTGCAGTGTTAGCGGCTGTAGCTAGCTGTGTGCTGTATCTTCGAGCTGTTGCTGTTTTGGGCTGCTTGTATCTGTTCTATCAGAGTGCAGTAGACTGTAGCTGTGAGGGCTGTCTGTAGCTGTGAGGGCTGTCTGTAGCTGTGAGGGCCTGACTGGGGAAAAAAGTGAATCGTTCTAGAGCAGTACTCCCTCTGTTCTGTCCTACTCTAAGTCCTTCCACCTACTCCCAACCTGCGTCCTTCCACCTACTCCCAACCTGCGTCCTTCCACCTACTCCCAACCTGCGTCACAAATGACACACTGCTCCTTATATAGTGCACTACTTTTGACCAGGACTCATAGTGCACTATGTAGAGAATAGGGTGCCATTTGGGATGCAAGACCCAGACAGACATTTACAATATGTGAAGTATGCATGTACGGAATGGCTCCTCACCGCATGGGTGGGCTGGTGTGTGTGTGTTTGTACGTGGTGGGCTGGTGTGTGTGTATGTGGTGGGCTGGGGTGAGTGTTGTGGTGGGCTGAGGTGTGTGTGTACGTGGTGGGCTGGGGTGTGTGTGTGTGTACGTGGTGGGCTGGGGTGTGTGTGTGTGTACGTGGTGGGCTGGGGTGTGTGTGTACGTGGTAGGCTGGTGTGTGTGTGTACGTGGTAGGCTGGTGTGTGTGTGTACGTGGTGGGCTGGGGTGTGTGTGTGTAAGTGGTGGGGTGTGTGTGTATGTGGTGGGGTGTGTGTGTATGTGGTGGGGTGTGTGTGTATGTGGTGGGGTGTGTGTGTACTTGGTGGGGTGTGTGTGTACGTGGTGGGGTGTGTGTGTACGTGGTGGGGTGTGTGTACGTGGTGGGGTGTGTGTACGTGGTGGGGTGTGTGTGTGTGTGGGCTGGTGTGTGTGTGTTTGTACGTGGTGGGCTGGTGTGTGTGTATGTGGTGGGCTGGGGTGTGTGTGTACGTGGTGGGCTGGGGTGTGTGTGTGTGTACGTGGTGGGCTGGGGTGTGTGTGTACGTGGTAGGCTGGTGTGTGTGTGTACGTGGTAGGCTGGTGTGTGTGTGTACGTGGTGGGCTGGGGTGTGTGTGTGTAAGTGGTGGGGTGTGTGTGTATGTGGTGGGGTGTGTGTGTATGTGGTGGGGTGTGTGTGTATGTGGTGGGGTGTGTGTGTACTTGGTGGGGTGTGTGTGTACGTGGTGGGGTGTGTGTACGTGGTGGGGTGTGTGTGTGTGTGTACGTGGTGGTGTGTGTGTACGTGGTGGGCTGGGGTGTGTGTACATGCTGGGGTGTGTGTACATGGTATGCTGGGGTGTGTGTGTACATGGTGGGCTGGGGTGTGTGTGTACATGGTGGGCTGGGGTGTGTGTGTGTGTGTACATGGTGGGCTGGGGTGTGTGTACATGCTGGTGTGTGTGTTTGTACATGGTGGGCTGGGGTGTGTGTGTGTGTGCACATGGTGGGCTGGGGTGTGTGTGTGTGTGCACATGGTGGGCTGGGGTGTGTGTGTGTGTGTGCACATGGTGGGCTGGGGTGTGTGTGTGTGTACACATGGTGGGCTGGGGTGTGTGTGTGTGTGTACACATGGTGGGCTGGGGTGTGTGTGTGTGTACACATGGTGGGCTGGGGTGTGTGTGTGTACACATGGTGGGCTGGGGTGTGTGTGTGTACACATGGTGGGCTGGGGTGTGTGTGTGTACACATGGTGGGCTGGGGTGTGTGTGTGTACACATGGTGGGCTGGGGTGTGTGTGTGTACACATGGTGGGCTGGGGTGTGTGTGTGTGTACACATGGTGGGCTGGGGTGTGTGTGTGTGTACACATGGTGGGCTGGGGTGTGTGTGTGTGTACACATGGTGGGCTGGGGTGTGTGTGTGTGTACACATGGTGGGCTGGGGTGTGTGTGTGTGCACATGGTGGGCTGGGGTGTGTGTGTGTGCACATGGTGGGCTGGGGTGTGTGTGTGTGCACATGGTGGGCTGGGGTGTGTGTGTGTGTACATGGTGTGTGTGTGTACATGGTGGTGTGTGTGTGTGCATGGTGGTGTGTGTGTGTGTACATGGTGGTGTGTGTGTGTACATGGTGTGTGTGTGTACATGGTGGTGTGTGTGTGTGCATGGTGGTGTGTGTGTACATGGTGGGTACATGGTGCTGGGGGGTGTGTGTGTACATGGTGGGCTGGGGGGTGTGTGTGTACATGGTGGGCTGGGGGGTGTGTGTGTACATGGTGGGCTGGGGGGTGTGTGTGTACATGGTGGTGTGTGTGTGTGTACATGGTGGTGTGTGTGTACATGGTGGTGTGTGTGTGTGTACATGGGTGGGCTGGTGGGCTGCTGCTGTATCCTGTCTGTATTCTGGAGCCAGCTGCCCAGACTGACACCAAGGACCTGTAAGAGAAAAGAGGGGATGATCAGAGGGCCTGGTATCTTGTCCAGACTTTCTGTTTGTTTAATAGTGGGAACCGGGTAAAATAACTTGGAGAAACCGGTATATTATAATAATTTATTTCTATGAACAGCATGGGGTGAAATGGAACTGTTATATGCAATGTCCAAATCTGGCTTCTCACATCCTTCTTTACTAACTGCATGATCAATCATCAACGCTCAGTGTGTGTCTCTGAGTGCGTGCGCTGTTGTACTAGCCTATCGTATTTACTATGTTGTTTAAGCATATTGTTTATGCTGAAACTGTAAACACCACCTTGACATGCAGTTGGTAGGCCTATGGCAGGGCTGCCCAACCCTCTTCCTGGAGATCTACTGTCCTGTAGGTTTTCGGTCCAACCCTAATTTAGCATATCTGATGAACATCCCAAATGTATTTATTTTATGGATGTCGGATGTTGATAAATGTATTTAATTATCATAACATTCCTATGAATAGCCTATGCCTTCGTTAACAAATAAGACCTTGCGAGATTATCAATGTCTTTATTGCTTTAAAATTACTGTTAGGCTAGGCTAACGAATGATACAAATTATACTTTAGAATTACTGTTAGGCTAGGCTAACGAATGATACAAATGATATTTTAGAATTACTGTTAGGCTAGGCTAACAAATGATACAAATGATACTTTAGAATTACTGTTAGGCTAACAAATGATATGAATGATACTTTAGAATTACTGTTAGGCTAGGCTAACGAATTATACAAATGATACTTTAGAATTACTGTTAGGCTAGGCTAACGAATGATACGAATGATACTTTAGAATTACTGTTAGGCTAACAAATGATACGAATGATACTTTAGAATTACTGTTAGGCTAGGCTAACGAATGATACAAATGATATTTTAGAATTACTGTTAGGCTAGGCTAACAAATGATACAAATGATACTTTAGAATTACTGTTAGGCTAACAAATGATATGAATGATACTTTAGAATTACTGTTAGGCTAGGCTAACGAATTATACAAATGATACTTTAGAATTACTGTTAGGCTAGGCTAACGAATGATACGAATGATACTTTAGAATTACTGTTAGGCTAACAAATGATATGAATGATACTTTAGAATTACTGTTAGGCTAGGCTAACAAATGATACGAATGATACTTTAGAATTACTGTTAGGCTAGACTAACAAATTATATGAATGATACTTTAGAATTACTGTTAGGCTAACAAATGATACGAATGATACTTTAGAATTACTGTTAGGCTAGACTAACAAATTATATGAATGATACTTTAGAATTACTGTTAGGCTAACAAATGATACGAATGCCATTGGAACATTTTAGATTTGATGTATAATAACACATTGGAATGGCATATGATTCTGTCCCATTGGTTTTATATGCTTTAGAATGACACTTCTGGTTTTGGCTGGAAATACCGGGTTACCTGGGAGAAAAGTTATTTGTTTTCAGAATGGAACATTTTCAAAATACTGGGAAAATATTGAGAGAGTGTGTGTGTGTGTGTGTGGGGGGAGGGGGGGGCCTGTGGAACATTGTCCTTGTGTGGAACATTGTCCTTGTGTGGAACATTGTCCTTGTGTGGTACTGGATGGCTTTCTTTCTCCCTTCTGGACTGGATCATTTCAGAATGGCTGTGTGTGTGTGTGTGTATTCTCCTCTGTTTGTGTGCTTGTCTTTGTGTGCGCGTGTTCGCCTGTGTGTGTGTATTCTCCTCTGTTTGTGTGCTTGTCTTTGTGTGCGCGTGTTCGCCTGTGTGTGTGCTGTGAGTCATAGATTAAATATTTTCCTTGCTAAGATTCGGTTAGAGCCTTAACTCAGAGGGCCCCTACGTGTCTTAGCCCCTCCCCTGCCGGCAGAGATGCCTCCTGAGTGGTCGGTCCCAGGGATTGACAAAGCCTTTGGCTCCTCTGGCCCTTCCCTCCAGTCATATGACTTAAGGCGTCAGTAGGGTTGCAAAGGGTCAGAAACTTTCCAGAAATTTTCCATGGCAAGTTGAGCCCGGGAATTTAGGGAATTTAGCTTAAATTCATAAAAACGTTAGCTTAACAGTGAACCTTTTTTGTGGGATACACATAAGGCAATTCTAGGTATTGTGGCATATTTTGGTTAAACTATCCCCAATTCATGGGAATTGCAATCCTCTGCATGCACAGTGCATTCTTCCATCACATTTACAGCTGATCCTCAATATCTTGTAAACTAATGAGATGCTATTGAGCCCACAATACTGCACTGTCTAGGCCAAGGACTACATGCTTTCTGGTAAGTTTTGATTACAATTCTGGGTGGGGTGAATATATTTTATGACATAATTTTTTTGTTAACTAGTAAATAGTATCCTACAGCAAAGTGTGTTTAAATAATTTTTAACTTGTTAACAATTTCTGCTAGTTAGTTTTTGCTATCATGTGGGGTTTAGCTTGCTTGAGCCTGCTAACTGAGTGTTAATTCACCTGTTTCCATACATGTTTCATTTTAAAACATTTATCTTACAAAGGAGTTGTTTTAATCTAACTGCTTAACTATTTATCTGTATATGGAATTGTATTATTATTTTTTCTTCTTCTAATCTTTCCAGATTAGCCACAGGCACTATCTGATGTGTGGAGTCATTTCACTGCAGCTAATGTAGAAGGAAAAGCTTTGCACATTTGCAAATACTGTGCCAAATCATATGTGAAGAATGCAACAAAGATGCAGAATCATCTGGCCAAGTGCATAAAGTTCCCTCAGCGCTCACAACAAGCACCCTCTGACAAAAGTCCTCCTACTTCTATTCGAGGTGAAAATGATGAATCGGACACCTTATCGATAGCAACAGCTCATGGTCTTCCTCGAATCTGAAGTTTTTTTGATTCAATGGAGGAACGTAGTCAGAGAAATGCTGATGAATATCTTGCTCGAGCTGTGTATGCAACTGGTTCACGTCTGATGCTCACAGGCAATGTGTGTTGGAAGAGATTTCTGAATGTTCTTCGCCCAGCATACACCCCTCCAACCAGACAGGCTTTATCTACTCATTTGCTGGATGTAGTTCAACAGAGTTTAACTGAAGGTCAAGCAAATCATAGAGAAAGCAGACTGTATTGCAATAATCTCTGATGGATGGACAAATGTTTGTGGGCAAGGAATTATTAACTACATCTCCACCCCTCAACCAGTATTCTACAAGCGCATAGACACAAGGGACAACAGACACACCGGTCTTTACTTTGCAGATGAGCTGAAGGCAGTCATCAATGACCTTGGACCACAGAAGGTATTTGCACTGGTGACAGACAATTCTGCGAACATGAAGTCTGCTTGGTCTAAAGTGGAGGAGTCCTACCCTCACATGACACCCATTGGCTGTGCTGCTCATGCATTGAATCTGCTCCTCAAGGACATCATGGCACTGAAAACAATGGATACACTCTACACGAGAGCCAACGAAATGGTTATGTAAGTGAAGGGTCATCAAGTTGTAGCAGCAATCTACCTCACCAAGCAAAGTGAGAAGAATTAAGAGCACCACATTGAAGCTGTCCAGCAACATCTGTTGGGGTGGTGTTGTCATCATGTTTGATAGTCTCCTGGAGGGGAAGGAGTCTCTCCAAGAAATGGCCATTATGGACAGCCCCATCAAGAGGATCCTCCTGGATGATGCATTTTGGAAGAGAGTGGTAAGCAGCCTGAAACTCCTGAAACCTATAGCAGTAGCCATTGCACAGATTGAGGGAGACAATGCCATCCTGTCTGATGTTCAGATTCTGCTTGCAGATGTAAGAGAATAAATCTGTACTGCCCTGCCCACTTCACTGTTGCTCCAAGCAGAGGAAACTGCAGTTCTGAAATACATCAAAAAGCGTGAAGACTTCTGCCTGAAGCCCATACACACCGCAGCGTACATGTTTGACCCCAAGTATTCTGGCAAGAGCATCGTGTCTAGGGCAGAGATCAACAAGGTCTATGGTGTCATCACTACCGTGTCTCGCCACCTTGGCCTGGATGAGGGCAAGGTTCTTGGCAGTCTGGCGAAGTACACTTCCAAGTTAGGGCTTTGGGATGGAGATGCAATATGTCAGTTGTGCCAACATATCTCATCAGCCATCTGGTGGAATCCCTTTGTGGATCTGAGGCTCTTTCCCCTGTTGCCTCCATCATCCTCCAAATCCCACCAACATAAGCCTCCTCAGAGCGCAACTGGTCCTTGTTTGGGAACACACACACCAAAGCACGCAACAGGCTGACCAATACAAGGGTTGAAAAATTGGGGGCCATCCGGGCAAATTGAGGCTTTTTGAGCCTGACAACGAGCCATCCTCAACACGGTTGTAACGTGACAGTGAAGATCAGGCCTGGAGAGTCTGATGTTCAAGAGCTGGACATTGAGAAGGTCCAGGGAGACGACATGGAAGGTTGAGAGGAAGATAACCAAAGCTTTAGTTTCTAGACTATCATTTTACAGATGTATGTTGAAAACATTTTTGGGAGATGCGATGGATCATTGGGGATCATTCAATATTCCCTTTCTTTTGTTCAGTGAAATCATCCCATGTGAAGAGTCAACTCATTTAATTAAAGTTCACTCCGTAACTAAATTGTATTTTTATTGCTATTGGCAGGATTTAATCATTTGCAATTGTCTACTTATGAGATAAAAGGTGTTTGTTCCATATGGTAATATATCCAATGCAAAAAAAATCTACATTTAAATGGTATTAATATAAATTTGCATATATTCCCGTTAATTCCCACGGAAAGTTTCCACCTCTGAATATTCCCGAAAATGTGCAACGCTAGGCGTCAGCATGCTTCAGTTCGGCTATCGGCTAGCCGAACGAGTGTGCTCGCATGCTCCCTCAAAAGACGTTCCCTTGAAAAAAATTAAAAGGGGATATTACCCCAGGACGGTAGAGAATGATGAGCTGGTAATAGCCATCTATGGCCAAACAAGGATGGAACGACACACCCAAACAAGGAAGACATGCGCGGGAGAATGAATTAGTTTTTCCAGAGAGACACTTGACTGGCGAATTTAATTTGTGAGAATTTCCTGGGATCTACTAGATTGGCTGTACCTAGCAACAAACATTGCATTCGGGAAAGTATTCAGACTCCTTCACTTTTTCCACATTTTGTTACGTTACAGCCTTACTCTAAAATGGATATAAAAAAAATCCCTAATCTATTGACACACCCCATAATGACAAAGCAAAAACAGGCCTTCATAATTTTCTAAAGTTATTAAAAAAAACGTAAATATTTCATTTACATATGTATTCAGACCCTTTACTCAGTACTTTCTTGAAGCACCTTTGGCAGTGATTACAGCCTTGAGTCTTCTTGGGTATGACGCTACAAGCTTTGCACACCTGTGTTTGGGGAGTTTCTCACATTTCTTCTCTGCAGATCCTCAAGCTCTGTCAGGTTGGATGGGGAGCGTTGCTGCACAGCTATTTTCTGGTCTCTCCATAGATGTTCGATTGGGCTCGGGCTCTGGCTGGGCCACTCAAGGACATTCAGAGACTTGTCCCGAAGCCTATCCTGCGTTGTCTTGGCTGTGTGCTTAGGGTCGTTGTCCTGTTGGAAGGTGAACCTTTGCCCCAGTCTGAGAACCTGCTCCAGAGCGCTCAGGACTTCATCAAGGATCTCTCTGTACTTTGCTCTGTTCATCTTTCCCTCGATCCTGACTAGTCTTCCAGTCCCTGCCACTGAAACACATCCCCATAGCATGATGCTTCCACCACCATGCTTCACCGAAGGGATAATAATGGCTAGGTGATGAGCGGTGCCTGGTTTCCTCCATACGTGAAGCTTTGCATTTAGGCCAAAGAGTTCAATCTTGGTTTCATCAGACCTGAGAATCTTGTTTCTCATGGTCCGAGAGTCCTTTAGGTGTCTTTTGGCCAACTCCAAGCGGGCTGTCATGTACCTTTTTACTGAGGAGTGGCTTCCGTCTGGCCACTCTACCATAAAGGCCTGATTTGTGGAGTGCTGCAGAGATGGTTGTCCTTCTGGAAGGTTCTCCCATCTCTAGAGGAACTCTGGAGCCCTGTCAGTGACCATCGGGTTCTTGGTCACCTTCCTGACCAAGGCGCTTCTTCTCCGATTGCTCAGTTTGGCTGGGCGGCCAGCTCAAGGATGAGTCTTGGTGGTTCCAAACTTCTTCCATTTAAGAATGGAGTCCACTGTGTTCTTGGGGACCTTCAATGCTGTTGACATTTTTTGGTACACTTCCCAAGATCTGTGCCTCAACACAATCTTGTCTCGGAGCTCTACGGACAAATCATTCGACCTCTGTTTTGTTTTTGCTCTGACATGCTATGACACGTGGGACCTTAATCTAGACAGGTGTGTGTGCCTTTCCAAATCATGTCCAATCAATTGATTTGACCACAGGTCGACTCCAAGTTGTAGAAACATTTCAAGGATGATCAATGGAAACAGGATGCACCTGAGCTCAATTTCGAGTTTCATAGCAAAGGGTCTGAATACCCTTTGGGGCGGAAGGTAGTCTAGTGGTTAGAGCGTTGGGCCAGTAACTGAAAGGTTGCTGGATTGAATCCCCGAGCGGACAAGGTAAAAATCTGTCGTTCTGCCCCTGAACAAGGCAATTAACTCACTGTTCCTCGTTAGGCTTTCATTGTAAAAAAAATTTGTTCTTAACTGACTTGCCTAGTTAAAAAAAGGTTAATTTAAAAACACTTATGTAAATAACGTAACTTTTATTTTTAAATGTGCTTAAACCAGTTTTCGCTTTGTCGTTATGGGGTATTCTGTGTAGATAATTAAAAAAAAAATCAGAATGTTAAAGGGAAGGGGTTTTTAACATTTTTCGAATGCACTGTATAATAGGCGAGATCCGGAGACGGAGAAGATGCCCGCTACAGGTTCACAATGGTGGATGTAGGGGCATACGGCCGAGAGCTATGGTGGATGTAGGGGCATACGGCCGAGAGAGCTATGGTGGATGTAGGGGCATACGGCCGAGAGAGCTATGGTGGATGTAGGGGCATACGGCCGAGAGAGCTATGGTGGATGTAGGGGCATACGGCCGAGAGAGCTATGGTGGATGTAGGGGCATACGGCCGAGAGAGCTATGGTGGATGTAGGGGCATACGGCCGAGAGAGCTATGGTGGATGTAGGGGCATACGGCCGAGAGAGCTATGGTGGATGTAGGGGCATACGGCCGAGAGAGCTATGGTGGATGTAGGGGCATACGGCCGAGAGAGCTATGGTGGATGTAGGGGCATACGGCCGAGAGAGCTATGGTGGATGTAGGGGCATACGGCCGAGAGCTATGGTGGATGTAGGGGCATACGGCCGAGAGCTATGGTGGATGTAGGGGCATACGGCCGAGAGAGCTATGGTGGATGTAGGGGCATACGGCCGAGAGCTATGGTGGATGTAGGGGCATACGGCCGAGAGAGCTATGGTGGATGTAGGGGCATACGGCCGAGAGAGCTATGGTGGATGTAGGGGCATACGGCCGAGAGAGCTATGGTGGATGTAGGGCCATACGGCCGAGAGAGCTATGGTGGATGTAGGGCCATACGGCCGAGAGAGCTATGGTGGATGTAGGGCCATACGGCCGAGAGAGCTATGGTGGATGTAGGGCCATACGGCCGGGAGCGCTATGGTGGATCTAGGGCCATACGGCCGAGAGCGCTATGGTGGATCTAGGGCCATACGGCCGAGAGAGCTATGGTGGATGTAGGGGCATACGGCCGAGAGAGCTATGGTGGATGTAGGGGCATACGGCCGAGAGCTATGGTGGATGTAGGGGCATACGGCCGAGAGCTATGGTGGATGTAGGGCCATACGGCCGAGAGCTATGGTGGATGTAGGGCCATACGGCCGAGAGAGCTATGGTGGATGTAGGGGCATACGGCCGAGAGAGCTATGGTGGATGTAGGGCCATACGGCCGGGAGCGCTATGGTGGATCTAGGGCCATACGGCCGAGAGCGCTATGGTGGATCTAGGGCCATACGGCCGAGAGAGCTATGGTGGATGTAGGGCCATACGGCCGGGAGAGCTATGGTGGAGTGTTACTAGAGTTATTTTGGGTCGTAACTGCCCGTAAAAGACCCTCGATTTACCACCGCAAGCTGTCCTGCCAGGTACCACAACTCCAACTCCTCATGTTTTCCTGGGAGATGCAGCTTTCCCCAACATGAGAACCTCATGCGCCCTTATCCAGGTATGTTGATAATAGAATGTTGGAATCAATTTCACTTTTTCTGTTTCTAATTTCCCTTGTTACTGCATACATGAATGAACCTCTGAGAAATACCATTTTTATCAAGGCTTTTGGAATATGGTATGGGGTTTTATATTATTACCGAATAGACACTATATCTGACATACACTTTTTACCTCTCATTTACAGGTGTCCATCTCAATAAACCTGGGCGTACCTGGAACTTTTCACTCTCGTTGACGGAGAGTCAAGGGAAAGCATTCGGCATCATGGCTGCAAGGATGAGGATTCTTGATGGACGCACAGACTCAGTTCTTTGTGAGCCAGTAGAGTTTTAACCTGATTCTGGGAGGTCTGTGTGCAGTCATTTTAGATTGAACTACACCACAGGTAGAAAGCCTGTGGCACAGCTCTTCTGTACATCGTCAGCACTTGATGTTCAAATAGAATGCATTGAAACACCTTGAAGAAATGCCAACAGAACTTTTTCAGCACACAAATAAACCTTTATTCTTGCTTCTGAAAGTAAACCACAATAGAAGTGTCTGCCGAGGACAGACATGAAAACAAGTATCTATGGAATAAAGTGTCAGTGTAGTTACACATTTCTGAATATAAATATTTCAGAACAATAGTAAGTGTTTTTATGAAAAGACATGTAAATAACAAGTGTCTTTGGAATAAAATTAAAGTGCCTAGTTTTTGACTCCTGAGATGTCTGAACAACAGAACAAGTTATTAATTTCACTGTGGTCTCAGTCCTGCGGTCCATGTCCTCTTGAAGTCATGCAGCTGGTGATCGAGTTCTGGAGTTTTGGTCAGAGTTCATCCATGAAATCAGCTATAGGTTCCAGGACCCTGTGGAGAGGATGAGAAGAGGAGGGGGGGATTAGGAGTGTCTGGAGATAGGATGAGAAGAGGAGGGGGGGATTAGGAGTGTCTGGAGAGAGGATGAGAAGAGGGGGGGGGATTAGGAGTGTCTGGAGAGAGGATGGAAAGAGGGGGGGGGATTAGGAGTGTCTGGAGAGAGGATGAGAGAGGGGGGGGGGGATTAGGAGTGTCTGGAGAGAGGATGAGAAGAGGGGGGGAATTAGGAGTGTCTGGAGAGAGGATGAGAAGAGGGGGGGAAATTAGGAGTGTCTGGAGAGAGGATGAGAAGAGGGGGGGAAATTAGGAGTGTCTGGAGAGAGGATGAGAAGAGGGGGGGATTAGAAGTGTCTTGAGAGAGGATGAGAAGGGGGGGGGGATTAGGAGTGTCTGGAGAGAGGATGGAAAGAGGGGGGGGGGGATTAGGAGTGTCTGGAGAGAGGATGAGGAGGGGGGGGGGGGATTAGGAGTGTCTGGAGAGAGGATGAGAAGAGGGGGGGAAATTAGGAGTGTCTGGAGAGAGGATGAGAAGAGGGGGGGATTAGAAGTGTCTTGAGAGAGGATGAGAAGAGGGGGGGATTAGAAGTGTCTGGAGAGAGGATGAGAAGAGGGGGGAAATTAGGAGTGTCTGGAGAGAGGATGAGAAGAGGGGGGAAAATTAGGAGTGTCTGGAGAGAGGATGAGAAGAGGGGGGGATTAGGAGTGTCTGGAGAGAGGATGAGAAGAGGGAGGGGATTAGGAGTGTCTGAAGAGAGAATGAGAAGAGGGGGGGATTAGGAGTGTCTGGAGAGAGGATGAGAAGGGGGGGGGGGTATTAGGAGTGTCTGGAGAGAGGATGAGAAGAGGGGGGGATTAGGAGTGTCTGGAGAGAGGATGAGAAGAGGGGGGGATTAGGAGTGTCTGGAGAGAGGATGAGAAGGGGGGGATTAGGAGTATCTGGTGAGAGGATGAGAAGAGGGGGATTAGGAGTGTCTGGAGAGAGGTGTGCATGGTAAAGAGGAAAAAGGACAACAGAAGAGAGGAAAGGGGATCAGAGTAAAGTCAAATCATTTTTATTTATTTGCCTCCGGGACAAGCTGGTGACTTGGTGCATGACGTTGTCCAGATCTTGAGACGTCTTCAATCATTTGCAATGCCTGTGCGAGTGATGTGTGAATGACTGAGTCTGCAGCTCTTTTCACCCCCCCTTCTCACACCCCTGCTACCACTGCTGCTGCTCTGTGGCATCGCTGAGGGGAAAGCCAATGGATTAGGTCTTGGAGGTGGGCCCAGGATAGAGCTTCCCAGGTCCTGCATGAAGAGCGGTTCTAATTATTCACTGCAACTCAGTGCGGGAGATGGGCTGGGGGCCGGTCACCGGTCAAATCAAATCAAATCAAATTTTATTAGTCACATACACATGGTTAGCAGATGTTGATGCGAGTGTAGCGAAATGCTTGTGCTTCTAGTTCCGACAATGCAGTAATAACCAACAAGTAATCTAACCTAACAATTCCACAACTACTACCTTATACACACACACAAGTGTAAAGGGATAAAGAATATGTACATAAAGATATATGAATGAGTGGTGGTACAGAACGGCATGGCAAGATGCAGTAGATGGTATAGAGTACGGTATATACATATGAGATGAGTACTGTATGGTATGTAAACATAAAGTGGCATAGTTTAAAGTGGCTAGTGGTACATGTATTACATAAAGATGGCAAGATGCAGTAGATGATATAGAGTACAGTATATACATATGAGATGGGTAATGTAGGGTATGTAAACATTATATTAAGTGGCATTGTTTAAAGTGGCTAGTGGTACATTTTTACATAATTTCCATCAATTCCCATTTTTAAAGTGGCTGGAGTTGAGTCAGTATGTTGGCAGCGGCCGCTAAATGTTAGTGGTGGCTGTTTAACAGTCTGATGGCCTTGAGATAGAAGCTGTTTTTCAGTCTCTCGGTCCCTGCTTTGATGCACCTGTACTGACCTCGCCTTCTGGATGATAGCGGGGTGAACAGGCAGTGGCTTGGGTGGTTGTTGTCCTTGATGATCTTTATGGCCTTCCTGTGACATCGGGTGGTGTAGGTGTCCTGGAGGGCAGGTAGTTTGCCCCCGGTGATGCGTTCTGCAGACCTCACTACCCTCTGGAGAGCCTTACGGTTGTGGGCGGAGCAGTTGCCGTACCAGGCGGTGATACAGCCCGACAGGATGCTCTCGATTGTGCATCTGTAGAAGTTTGTGAGTGCTTTTGGTGACAAGCCGAATTTCTTCAGCCTCCTGAGGTTGAAGAGGCGCTGCTGCGCCTTCTTCACAACGCTGTCTGTGTGGGTGGACCAGTTCAGTTTGTCCGTGATGTGTACACCGAGGAACTTAAAACTTTCCACCTTCTCCACTACTGACCCGTCGATGTGGATAGGGGGGTGCTCCCTCTGCTGTTTCCTGAAGTCCACAATCATCTCCTTTGTTTTGTTGACGTTGAGTGTGAGGTTATTTTCCTGACACCACACTCCGAGGGCCCTCACCTCCTCCCTGTAGGCCGTCTCGTCGTTGTTGGTAATCAAGCCTACCACTGTAGTGTCATCCGCAAACTTGATGATTGAGTTGGAGGCGTGCATGGCCACGCAGTCGTGGGTGAACAGGGAGTACAGGAGAGGGCTCAGAACGCACCCTTGTGGGGCCCCAGTGTTGAGGATCAGCGGGGTGGAGATGTTGTTACCTACCCTCACCACCTGGGGGCGGCCCGTCAGGAAGTCCAGGACCCAGTTGCACAGGGCGGGGTCGAGACCCAGGGTCTCGAGCTTGATGACGAGTTTGGAGGGTACTATGGTGTTAAATGCTGAGCTGTAATCGATGAACAGCATTCTCACATGGGTATTCCTCTTGTCCAGATGGGTTAGGGCAGTGTGCAGTGTGGTTGCGATTGCGTCGTCTGTGGACCTATTGGGTCGGTAAGCAAATTGGAGTGGGTCTAGGGTGTCCGGTAGGGTGGAGGTGATATGGTCCTTGACTAGTCTCTCAAAGCACTTCATGATGACGGAAGTGAGTGCTACGGGGCGGTAGTCGTTTAGCTCAGTTACCTTAGCTTTCTTGGGAACAGGAACAATGGTGGCCCTCTTGAAGCATGTGGGAACAGCAGACTGGGATAAGGATTGATTGAATATGTCCGTAAACACACCAGCCAGCTGGTCTGCGCATGCTCTGAGGACGCGGCTGGGAATGCCGTCAGTACTGGGGGCAGAGGTAGTGCTTGGGGCCGGTGAACAGGCAGTGCTGGGGCGCAGAGAACAAAACCAGGTGCTGTCTCCACTCACTGGTGTTTGAGCCTTAAATAAAAAAGGAGAGGGCTATTTAGTATACATATCCAGAACATTGTTGAACATCAAATATCATTAACCGTGACTACGATAGACTATATCATTTTGCAAACGTTTGAGCAGAGTTGAGTAGGCCTGGCCTAGCAACATTTTGACTAGCTGGACCTTGCAACCTAACTTTGACTTTGGTGTTACCAATGTCTGAAGCTTATGATTTTTCTTTCTATAACAAAATGATGTTTGAACAAAAGTTGTAAAGATCTTTAGTTTAGTTGGTTGGCTTGCTTTCCCTGCACGAGTATGCTGCTAGGCTAGCTAGCCACTAGCCAGCCAAGTAGCTAGAGCTAGCTGTCTAGCTATTGTTAGCAAAACATTTCTACTCTTTTCCTTGACTATAATAGAAAATACAACAACATACCTCATCCTTTGGTGTAGACAGCATGTTGGTTTAAGTCCTCCCATACTTCACGTGCCGAACAAGCTAGCAGTAACATTTCTGGAGTAGCCTTTCCGCCGGCATCTCCACTGTGGAGTAGCCTTTCTGCCGGGATCTCCACTGTGGAGTAGCCTTTCCGCCGGCATCTCCACTGTGGAGTAGCCTTTCTGCCGGCATCTCCACTGTGGAGTAGCCTTTCTGCCGGCATCTCCACTGTGGAGTAGCCTTTCTACCGGCATCTCCACTGTGGAGTAGCCTTTCTACCGGCATCTCCACTGTGGAGTAGCCTTTCCGCCGGCATCTCCACTGTGGAGTAGCCTTTCCGCCGGCATCTCCACTGTGGAGTAGCCTTTCTGCCGGCATCTCCACTGTGGAGTAGCCTTTCTGCCGGCATCTCCACTGTGGAGTAGCCTTTCTGCCGGCATCTCCACTGTGGAGTAGCCTTTCTACCGGCATCTCCACTGTGGAGTAGCCTTTCTACCGGCATCTCCACTGTGGAGTAGCCTTTCTGCCGGCATCTCCACTGTGGAGTAGCCTTTCTGCCGGCATCTCCACTGTGGAGTAGCCTTTCTGCCGGCATCTCCACTGTGGAGTAGCCTTTCTGCCGGCATCTCCACTGTGGAGTAGCCTTTCTGCCGGCATCTCCACTGTGGAGTAGCCTTTCTGCCGGCATCTCCACTGTGGAGTAGCCTTTCTGCCGGCATCTCCACTGTGGAGTAGCCTTTCTGCCGGCATCTCCACTGTGGAATAGCCTTTCTACCGGCATCTCCACTGTGGAGTAGCCTTTCTGCCGGCATCTCCACTGTGGAATAGCCTTTCTACCGGCATCTCCACTGTGGAGTAGCCTTTCTGCCGGCATCTCCACTGTGGAGTAGCCTTTCTGCCGGCATCTCCACTGTGGAGTAGCCTTTCTGCCGGCATCTCCACTGTGGAGTAGCCTTTCTGCCGGCATCTCCACTGTGGCCTTTATTTATTTTCTTTGCCTTGACGAACTTTTTGCGAATCCTACCCCATTTTTAGAATTAGTGTTTGGGTCGGACCCCAGCGTCTCCGCAATCTCTTTCCATGAATTGGCATTTACATGGATGTTTTTATATAATGCATGGCTAGAATCGTACTAGTGAAGGTACTTTTGTACCTCCTCGGTCAATCGATGCTCCAAGTTGTCGTTCGCCATGTTGAACCCACACTGAATTTCGGGCTGAATCAACAAGAAGCAGAAACTCGCGTCGCCCCCTACAGTTCACCAATCATGGATGAAAGGGCATAGACTTCGGCTTCCGAACTTTGACTGGCCCCTGAACAAAAATGTGCGTGCCCGAACAGCCGAAAAAACCCTCACCAAACTCCAAAACGAACAAAAACGTCAGAAAATGTTGTCGTAAAATACGCACGAACTCTTCTGAACTGTTTCGGCTGGGTAGCATGTGGCCGCCTTTAGCCTCTCTTTAATGGGCCTTTCAATTCTAAGTCTAGAACTCTGGGCCCTTAGTTTCACTAAACAATAGACATCAATGTTGACTATGAATCTATTCACAAATACTAAACAATCTAGCGGCAAAGTATAGAATAACTGTTGCTCAATAGGCTACACTACATAGTATACTATTTGAAATAAAATTGAAGTCCTTCGAAACTCAGGATTATAGGTGTTGGTCCTCTCTTCCTCTCCTTTCGTCTGGTAAGGCGACTCACTCATCAATAACTGATAATTGGTAGGAACAGGTGAGATGGAGAGGCAATTTGTGGAGGGTATGGTCTAGGTGCTGTGTCAGTGGATTGGCTCTGTCTGTCTGTCTGGGGGTAGAGGGTCAGTCAGTCAGGAGCTGGTAGTGATAATGATGCCTCAGATTGTACTGAATTGATATCAGATTTGGATTGCCTGGCTGCCTGTAAGATTGAATCGGCTCGGGGGCTCTTGGATTGGGGTGCATGTTCACTCTGTGATGGTGTGTGTACAATAGTCTATGAGCCAGTCTGTCTGGTAAGTGAGAGTGAGAGAGAACTTATTGATTTTGGCCCCATATCCCTTCTCCTGAAAATCCCATTTGATTGCTTCTGTTCTGCTCTCCTCTCTGTCTCCCTCTCTCTGTCTCTCACCTTCTCTAATGAAACTCCAAATGAGCTGGAGCATGCTTCAACTGGTTTCTGCCCCCCCCCCCCCCTTCTCTGTCCCCCTCAGTCTCTTTCCTTCAGGGGGGTTATAGAGAGAGAGGAGAGTGGGGGTTATAGAAAAGAGGGGAGTGGGAAGAGAGGGTGTTATAGAGAAACACACCAGTCCAGGCAGGGATCTATATCCCTATTTATTCCTAAATGAGCCAGGTACCTGCAGTGTCACAAGGTGTCTTCACTGTTTTCCTGGAAAACCAATCCCTGTGGTATCTAATCCTCTTGTTTGTCTCAATTCTCTGGTTCTTTAATATGTCGTGCCCTAACCTCACCCTAAATTCTGAGCGAATCACAGGTGTCACAACTATGAGGCGTGGCTCTAAATCGAGGCGGGAGAGGGTCATCACTAGTTAACACAGCCACCATGTAGAAAATTACAGACACCGACATCATACCGAAGCAATTTTGCATATGTAGGTCATTTTTGGTGATTAGCCTACACAATATTCATGTGTGCATGAAACAATAGCCTACAGAGCGGCGCGGCATATATGAAAGCCAAGCGGCATAGAAAAAGACACTTTCATCTATGCCGTTTTATTTGAACCAAAACTACAACAGCCAAAGTGGATATGATGCAACTTCCACCAAGCCAGTGGATCCTCTTCACTGTCTACCAAAGGAGAAAACATGTAGCTATTCATCTCTGCTTCCCGTAGTGACACAGCGGGGACAGATGTTGAAGCTGCTGTGTCGCCTCCCTTGAAAGCTCCACAAAGACTTCCTGGGCCTTTTATTTTCTCCTATGGTGCACTAACTGGTGAGGTTCTGTCCTCACTGTGGGCCTCTCCGCCGTTGGGGTTCTGTCCTCACTGTGGGCCTCTCCACCGGTGGGGTTCTGTCCTCACTGTGGGCCTCTCCACCGGTGGGGTTCTGTCCTCACTGTGGGCCTCTCCACCGGTGGGGTTCTGTCCTCACTGTGGGCCTCTCCACCGGTGGGGTTCTGTCCTCACTGTGGGCCTCTCCACCGGTGGGGTTCTGTCCTCACTGTGGGCCTCTCCACCGGTGGGGTTCTGTCCTCACTGTGGGCCTCTCCACCGGTGGGGTTCTGTCCTCACTGTGGGCCTCTCCACCGGTGGGGTTCTGTCCTCACTGTGGGCCTCTCCACCGGTGGGGTTCTGTCCCTACTGTGGGCCTCTCCACTGGTGGGGTTCTGTCCTCACTGTGGGCCTCTCCACCGGTGGGGTTCTGTCCTCACTGTGGGCCTCTCCACCGGTGGGGTTCTGTCCTCACTGTGGGCCTCTCCACCGGTGGGGTTCTGTCCTCACTGTGGGCCTCTCCACCGGTGGGGTTCTGTCCTCACTGTGGGCCTCTCCACCGGTGGGGTTCTGTCCTCACTGTGGGCCTCTCCACCGGTGGGGTTCTGTCCCTCACTGTGGGCCTCTCCACCGGTGGGGTTCTGTCCTCACTGTGGGCCTCTCCACCGGTGGGGTTCTGTCCTCACTGTGGGCCTCTCCACCGGTGGGGTTCTGTCCTCACTGTGGGCCTCTCCACCGGTGGGGTTCTGTCCCTACTGTGGGCCTCTCCGCCGTTGGGGTTCTGTCCTCACTGTGGGCCTCTCCACTGGTGGGGTTCTGTCCCTACTGTGGGCCTCTCCACCGGTGGGGTTCTGTCCCTACTGTGGGCCTCTCCGCCGGTGGGGTTCTGTCCCTACTGTGGGCCTCTCCACCGGTGGGGTTCTGTCCCTACTGTGGGCCTCTCCACCGGTGGGGTTCTGTCCTCACTGTGGGCCTCTCCGCCGGTGGGGTTCTGTCCCTACTGTGGGCCTCTCCACCGGTGGGGTTCTGTCCCTACTGTGGGCCTCTCCACAGGTGGGGTTCTGTCCTCACTGTGGGCCTCTCCACCGGTGGGGTTCTGTCCCTACTGTGGGCCTCTCCACAGGTGGGGTTCTGTCCTCACTGTGGGCCTCTCCACCGGTGGGGTTCTGTCCCTACTGTGGGCCTCTCCACCGGTGGGGTTCTGTCCCTACTGTGGGCCTCTCCACCGGTGGGGTTCTGTCCCTACTGTGGGCCTCTCCACCGGTGGGGTTCTGTCCTCACTGTGGGCCTCTCCGCCGGTGGGGTTCTGTCCCTACTGTGGGCCTCTCCACCGGTGGGGTTCTGTCCCTACTGTGGGCCTCTCCACCGGTGGGGTTCTGTCCCTACTGTGGGCCTCTCCACAGGTGGGGTTCTGTCCTCACTGTGGGCCTCTCCACCGGTGGGGTTCTGTCCCTACTGTGGGCCTCTCCACAGGTGGGGTTCTGTCCTCACTGTGGGCCTCTCCACCGGTGGGGTTCTGTCCCTACTGTGGGCCTCTCCACCGGTGGGGTTCTGTCCCTACTGTGGGCCTCTCCACCGTTGGGGTTCTGTCCTCACTGTGGGCCTCTCCACCGGTGGGGTTCTGTCCCTACTGTGGGCCTCTCCACCGGTGGGGTTCTGTCCTCACTGTGGGCCTCTCCACCGGTGGGGTTCTGTCCTCACTGTGGGCCTCTCCGCCGTTGGGGTTCTGTCCTCACTGTGGGCCTCTCCGCCGTTGGGGTTCTGTCCCTACTGTGGGCCTCCACCGGTGGGGTTCTGTCCTCACTGTGGGCCTCTCCACCGGTGGGGTTCTGTCCCTACTGTGGGCCTCTCCGCCGGTGGGGTTCTGTCCTCACTGTGGGGTTCTGTGCTCACTGTGGGCCTCTCCGCCGTTGGGGTTCTGTCCCTACTGTGGGCCTCCACCGGTGGGGTTCTGTCCTCACTGTGGGCCTCTCCGCCGTTGGGGTTCTGTCCTCACTGTGGGGTTCTGTGCTCACTGTGGGCCTCTCCACTGGTGAGGTTCTGTCCCCACTGTGGGGTTCTGTGCTCACTGTGGGCCTCTCCACTGCTGGGGTTCTGTCCCCACTGTGGGATTCTGTGCTCACTGTGGGCCTCTCCACTGCTGGGGTTCTGTCCCCACTGTGGGGTTCTGTGCTCACTGTGGGCCTCTCCACTGTTGGGGTTCTGTCCCCACTGTGGGGTTCTGTGCTCACTGTGGGCCTCTCCACTGCTGGGGTTCTGTCCCCACTGTGGGATTCTGTGCTCACTGTGGGCCTCTCCACTGCTGGGGTTCTGTCCCCACTGTGGGGTTCTGTGCTCACTGTGGGCCTCTCCACTGTTGGGGTTCTGTCCCCACTGTGGGTTTCTGTGCTCACTGTGGGCCTCTCCACTGCTGGGGTTCTGTCCCCACTGTGGGTTTCTGTGCTCACTGTGGGCCTCTCCACTGGTGGGGTTCTGTCCCCACTGTGGGTTTCTGTGCTCACTGTGGGCCTCTCCACTGGTGGGGTTCTGTCCCCACTGTGGGTTTCTGTGCTCACTGTGGGCCTCTCCACTGCTGGGGTTCTGTGCTCACTGTGGGGTTCTGTGCTCACTGTGGGCCTCTCCACTGGTGGGGTTCTGTCCCCACTGTGGGTTTCTGTGCTCACTGTGGGCCTCTCCACTGGTGGGGTTCTGTCCCCACTGTGGGGTTCTGTCCCCACTGTGGGTTTCTGTGCTCACTGTGGGCCTCTCCACTGGTGGGGTTCTGTCCCCACTGTGGGTTTCTTTGCTCACTGTGGGCCTCTCCACTGGTGGGGTTCTGTCCCCACTGTGGGTTTCTGTGCTCACTGTGGGCCTCTCCACTGGTGGGGTTCTGTCCCCACTGTGTCACTTAAGGGAAGCACTGTAAGCAGAGATGAATAGCTACATGTTTTCTCCTTTGGTAGACAGTGAAGAGGATCCACTGGCTGAGTAGAAGTTGCAACATGTCAACGTTCCTACAGTAAACAAACTGGCACAGAAGCACCTGTGTATCCCTGCCACCAGCTCGCCGTCTGAACGAGTTTTCAGCACAGGCGGCAGCATTGTTACATGCCACCGATCATGTTTGAAACCAGACAAGGTCAATATGTTGGTTTTTCTGGCTAAAAGCCTTTAGTAGGTTGAGACTGAAGGCCATGTTGAATCTAATTTTATAATTTTTCAGTTTACAAATGTACAGTTTACAAATGTACTGACACTGAGATAAAGCGAAACTGAACAGAACTTTTTGTTGCTAATATTTTAAATTGAAGAGAATAGTTAGCCTATTATTCAAGATAAAAATAACATGTTATGTAGCTACTCATGTCAAATAACTGAAACTAAATAAAAGAGTTGAGAATTGTAATCGCATTTTTACATAAAAAAAAAAAAAAGTTGACCATGTTTTTGCAGGATTTTGACCTTCTAGGTACTTTGCCCTTGTCAATTCTCCATATCCCAGGTTAATGTGTTACATTTTCTGAATAATGCCTTTTTTTCCCTTTTCAGCCTTTTGCTGGATCACTTGGTAATCAAGTAACTTTCTTTGACCTGGTATAAAAAAGGCACTAATGGAGAATAACCACCCAAAAATATAATTTATCACAATGTATCGTTATCGCAGTCATAAACCTTGCCTATTTCTACAATTTATCTTCTTAAAATCTGATTTAAACCTTAACCCTAACCTTAACCACACTGCTAACCTTATGCCTAACCTTAAATTAAGACCGAAAGCTCATTTTTGTAGCCAATTTTGACTTTGGCTGTGCAATTTGACTTTGTGGCTGTGCAATCTGACTAAGGCAGGTGGTTAGGGCGTTGGACTAGTAACCGGAAGCTTGCAAAAATGAATCCCCGAGCTGACAAGGTAAAAATCTGTAATTCTGCCCCTGAACAAGGCAGTTAACCCACCCTTCCTAGGCCTTAATTGAAAATAAGAATGTGCTCTTAACTGACTTGCCTAGTTAAATAAAGGTGTACAAAAAAAAAATCTGAATAGTCGGCCAAATCGGTGTCCAAAAATACCGATTTCCGATTGTTATGAAAACTTCAAATCGGCCCTAATTTAATCGGCCATTTCGATTAATCGGTCGACCTCTAATCTGCACGCACAGTGAGGCTAAGACCTTTGGAGGATGGCCTGGTGTCAAGAAGGGCAGCAAAGAAGCCACTTCTCTCCAGGAAAAACATCAGGGACAGACTGATATTCTGCAAAAGGTACAGGGATTGGACTGCTGGCTCACTCACAATTTTACCTAAGAACACAGCCATGAATAAAGAATGGTACCAACACATCCTCCGAGAGCAAATTCTTCCAACCATCCAGGAACAGTTTGCTGACGAACAATTCATTTTCCAGCATGATGGAGCACTTTGCCATAAGGCAAAAGTGATAACTATGTGGCTCGGGGAACAAAACATCAATAGTTTGGGACCATTGCCAGGAAACTCCCCAGACCTTAATCCCATTGAGAATTTGTGGTCAATCCTCAAGAGGCGGGTGGACAAACAAAAACCCACAAATTCTGACAAACCCCAAGCATTGATTATGCAAGAATGGGCTGCCATCAGTCAGGATGTGACCCAGAAGTTAATTGACAGCATGCCAGGGCGGATTGCTGAGGTCTTGAAAAAGAAGGGTCAACACTGCAAATATTGACTCTTTGCATCAGCTTCATGTAATTGTCAATAAAAGCCTTTGACACTTATGAAATGCTTGTAATTATACTTCAGTATTCCATAATAACATCTGACAAAAATATCTAAAGACACTGAAGCAGCAAACTTTGTGGAAATTAATATTTGTGTCATTCTCAAAACTTTTGGCCACGACTGTAGTACTGTGCGCCTCCCATAGTCTGTTCTGGACTTGGGGAATGTGAAGAGATCTCTGGTGGCATGTCTTTGGTGTATTCATGGGTGTCCGAGCTGTGTGCCAGTAGTTTAGACAGACAGCTCGGTGCATTCAACATGTCAATGCCTCTCACAAATACAAGTAGTGATGAAGTCAATCTCTCCTCCACTTTGAGCCAGGAGAGATTGACATGCACAAACTCCCTCTTTGTGGTACCTGACCACACATCTGAACAGAAGTCCAGGTGCGACAAAACTAGGGCCTGTAGGACCTGCCTTGTTGATAGTGCTGTTAAGAAGGTAGAGCAGCGCTTTATTATGGACAGACTTCTCCCCGTTTTAGTTACTGTTGTATCAATATGTTTTGACCATGACAGTTTACAATCCAGGGTTACTCCAAGCAGTTTAGTCTCCTCAACTTGCTCAATTTCCACATTATTCATTACAAGATTTAGTTGAGGTTCAGGGTTTAGTGAATGATTTGTCCCAAATACAATGCTTTTAGTTTTTGAAATATTTAGGACTAACTTATTCCTTGCCACCCATTCTGAAACCATTTGCAGCTCTTTGCTGTAGTAGCTGACCTGGGGAATTCCTGATTCTACATGGATTATGTTGGAGAGGCTTCCATTTAACAACACCCTCTGTGTTCTGTTAGACAGGTAACTTTTTATCCACAATTTAGCAGAGGGTGTAAAGCCATAACACATATTGTTTTTCCAGCAGCTGACTATGATCGGTAATATCAAAAGCCACACTGAAGTCTAACAAAACAGCCCCACAATCTTTTTATCATCAATTTCTCTCAGCCAATCATCAGTAATTTGTTTAAGTGCTGTGCTTGTTGAATGTCCGTCCCTATAAGCGTGCTCAAAGTCTGCTGTCAATTTGTTTACAGTAAAATAGCATTGTATCTGCTCAAACACCAATCCAAGGGGATTTAACAGTTTTTACAGTACTTTTCATAATGGGTGCGTGCTTAGTAGTAACTGGAATAAGCAATTTCGTAAATGTGTCAAGTGCAGCATCTGGTTGCTCCTCATTACACACCACAGACCAGCAAATATTCTTTACATCATCAACATAAGAATCACTACAAAACTTATTGTATGACCTCTTATACACTACATTAAGCCCAGCCTTTGGAACTTTGGTTTTCCTCAATATGGCTATTATATTGTGATCACTACATCCGATGGATTTGGATACTGTTTTAAAGGACATTTCTGCAGCATTTGTAAAGATGTGATCAATACATGTTGATGATTTCATTCCTGTGCTGTTTGTAACTACCCTGGTAGGTTGACTGATAACCTGAACCAGGTTGCAGGCACTGGTTACAGTTTGAAACTTTTTCTTGAGTGGGCAGCTTGATGAAAGCCAGTCAATATGGAAATCACCCAGAAAATGACTTCTGTTTATCTCATACATTATCAAGCATTTCTCACACATTATCCAAATACTGACTGTTAGCACTTGGTGGTCTATAGCAGCTTCCCACCAGAATGGGCTTTAGGGGAGGCAGATGAACCTGCAGCCATATTACTTCAACAGTATTTAACATGAGATCCTCTCTAAGCTTTACTGGAATGTGGTTCTCAATATAAACGGCAACACCGCCCCCATTGGCATTTAGTCTTTTCTGTAGATGTTATAACCATGTATTGCTTCCACTGTATCATCAAAGGTATTATCTAAGTGAGTTTCAGAGATAGTCAGAATATGAATATCATGTGTTACTAGCATGTTATTGACTTCATGAACCTTGTTTCTCAGGCTACATATGTTAACGTGGGCAATTTCTTGCACTTTTCTGGGGTGCTTGATGCATGTGTAATGATCATGCTGTTTAATCAGATTCTTGATATACCACACCTGTCAGGTGGATGGATTATCTTGGCAAAGGAGAAATGCTCACTAAACAGGGATAGAAACACATTTGTAGCACTTTTTCTTTCTTGAGAAGTAAGCTTTTTGTGCATATGGGATTTTTAAAATGTCAGCTCATGAAACGTGAGACCAACAGTTTACATGTTGTGTTTATATTTTAGTTCTGTGTAGATGGGACTTAACTGTTCTAACACATTAACCATATTATTTATTTTTTTAATAACATTTTTCGTATGTGTGGCAAGATTCCACTGGTTTCGTGAAAACTCAGTTGAGCTAACCAAATGTGAGTATTTACCTTTGACCCATATCAGGAGAGATGGAGGAGATGCTGAACTGTGTGTGTGTCTGTGTCTCTGTGTGTGCACCCGTTTTGTGTGTGTGCGCACGCCTAACTAACGTTAGTGTGTTTGACTTCTGACCCCTATCCAGGAGAGATGGAGGAGGAGATGGAGAACCCAGAGTTGAACCCAGTTGACCTGCCAGAGAAACAGAAACACCAGCTGAGACACCGGGAGCTGTTCCTGTCCCGCCAGCTAGAGTCACTACCCGCTACACACATCAGGTACACCATGACACTGTCACACCTTTCCCTTCATCCATCACACCTTATATACCTGCTACACACACATCAGAGAAACCCATACACCAGCTGAGACACCGAGAGCTGTTCCTGTCCCGCCAGCTAGAGTCACTACCCACTACATTATATACCTACTACTAGACTAGCTAGTCACTACCCACTACATTATATACCTGTTAGTAGACCAATTAGTCACTACCCACTACATTATATACCTACTACTAGACTAGCTAGTCACTACCCACTACATTATATACCTGTTAGTAGACCAATTAGTCACTACCCACTACATTATATACCTACTACTAGACTAGCTAGTCACTACCCACTACATTATATACCTACTACTAAACCAGCTATAGTCACTACCCACTACATTATATACCTGCTACTAAACCAATTAGTCACTACCCACTACATTATATACCTGTTACTAGACCAATTAGTCACTACCCACTACATTATATACCTGTTACTAAACCAGCTAGTCACTACCCACTACATTATATACCTGTTACTAAACCAGCTAGTCACTACCCACTACATTATATACCTGTTATTAGACCAATTAGTCACTACCCACTACATTATATACCTACTACTAGACCAGCTAGTCACTACCCACTACATTATATACCTGCTACTAAACCAGCTATAGTCACTACCCACTACATTATATACCTACTACTAAACCAGCTATAGTCACTACCCACTACATTATATACCTGCTACTAAACCAATTAGTCACTACCCACTACATTATATACCTACTACTAAACCAGCTATAGTCACTACCCACTACATTATATACCTGCTACTAAACCAATTAGTCACTACCCACTACATTATATACCTACTACTAAACCAGCTATAGTCACTACCCACTACATTATATACCTACTACTAAACCAGCTATAGTCACTACCCACTACATTATATACCTGTTACTAAACCAGCTATAGTCACTACCCACTACATTATATACCTGCTACTAAACCAATTAGTCACTACCCACTACATTATATACCTGTTACTAAACCAGCTAGTCACTACCCACTACATTATATACCTGTTACTAAACCAGCTAGTCACTACCCACTACATTATATACCTGTTATTAGACCAATTAGTCACTACCCACTACATTATATACCTACTACTAGACCAGCTAGTCACTACCCACTACATTATATACCTGCTACTAAACCAGCTATAGTCACTACCCACTACATTATATACCTACTACTAAACCAGCTATAGTCACTACCCACTACATTATATACCTGCTACTAAACCAATTAGTCACTACCCACTACATTATATACCTACTACTAAACCAGCTATAGTCACTACCCACTACATTATATACCTACTACTAAACCAGCTATAGTCACTACCCACTACATTATATACCTGTTACTAAACCAGCTATAGTCACTACCCACTACATTATATACCTGCTACTAAACCAATTAGTCACTACCCACTACATTATATACCTGTTACTAAATCAGCTAGTCACTACCCACTACATGATATACCTACTACTAAACCAGCTATAGTCACTACCCACTACATTATATACCTGTTACTAAATCAGCTAGTCACTACCCACTACATTATATACCTCATACTAAACCAGCTAGTCACTACCCACTACATTATATACCTACTACTAAACCAATTAGTCACTACCCACTACATTATATACCTGTTACTAAACCAGCTAGTCACTACCCACTACATTATATACCTACTACTAGACCAGCTAGTCACTACCCACTACATTATATACCTACTACTAAACCAATTAGTCACTACCCACTACATTATATACCTGTTACTAGACCAGCTAGTCACTACCCACTACATTATATACCTACTACTAGACCAGCTAGTCACTACCCACTACATTATATACATGCTACTAGACCAGCTAGTCACTACCCACTACATTATATACCTGTTACTAGACCAGCTAGTCACTACCCACTACATTATATACCTACCACTAGACCAGCTAGTCACTACCCAGTACATTATATACCTACTACTAGACCAGCTAGTCACTACCCACTACATTATATACCTACTACTAGACCAGCTAGTCACTTCCCACTACATTATATACATGCTACTAGACCAATTAGTCACTACCCACTACATTATATACCTACTACTAGACCAGCTAGTCACTACCCACTACATTATATACCTACTACTAAACCAATTAGTCACTACCCACTACATTATATACCTGTTACTAGACCAGCTAGTCACTACCCACTACATTATATACCTACTACTAGACCAGCTAGTCACTACCCACTACATTATATACATGCTACTAGACCAGCTAGTCACTACCCACTACATTATATACCTGTTACTAAACCAGCTATAGTCACTACCCACTACATTATATACATGCTACTAAACCAGCTAGTCACTACCCACTACATTATATACCTGTTACTAAACCAGCTAGTCACTACCCACTACATTATATACCTGTTACTAAACCAGCTAGTCACTACCCACTACATTATATACCTGTTACTAGACCAGCTAGTCACTACCCACTACATTATATACCTACTACTAGACCAGCTAGTCACTACCCATTGCATTATATACATGCTACTAAACCAGCTAGTCACTACCCACTACATTATATACATGCTACTAGACCAGCTAGTCACTACCCACTACATTATATACCTACTACTAAACCAGCTAGTCACTACCCACTATATTATATACCTGCTACTAAACCAATTAGTCACTACCCACTACATTATATACCTGTTACTAGACCAATTAGTCACTACCCACTACATTATATACCTGCTATTAGACCAATTAGTCACTACCCACTACATTGTATACCTGCTACTAAACCAGCTATAGTCACTACCCACTACATTATATACCTGTTACTAAACCAGCTATAGTCACTACCCACTACATTATATACCTGCTACTAGACCAGCTAGTCACTACCCACTACATTTTATACCTGTTACTAAACCAGTTAGTCACTACCCACTACATTATATACCTGTTACTAAACCAGTTAGTCACTACCCACTACATTATATACCTACTACTAGACTAGCTAGTCACTACCCACTACATTATATACCTGTTAGTAGACCAATTAGTCACTACCCACTACATTATATACCTACTACTGGACTAGCTAGTCACTACCCACTACATTATATACCTGTTAGTAGACCAATTAGTCACTACCCACTACATTATATACCTACTACTAGACTAGCTAGTCACTACCCACTACATTATATACCTACTACTAAACCAGCTATAGTCACTACCCACTACATTATATACCTGCTACTAAACCAATTAGTCACTACCCACTACATTATATACCTGTTACTAGACCAATTAGTCACTACCCACTACATTATATACCTGTTACTAAACCAGCTAGTCACTACCCACTACATTATATACCTGTTACTAAACCAGCTAGTCACTACCCACTACATTATATACCTGTTATTAGACCAATTAGTCACTACCCACTACATTATATACCTACTACTAGACCAGCTAGTCACTACCCACTACATTATATACCTGCTACTAAACCAGCTATAGTCACTACCCACTACATTATATACCTACTACTAAACCAGCTATAGTCACTACCCACTACATTATATACCTGCTACTAAACCAATTAGTCACTACCCACTACATTATATACCTACTACTAAACCAGCTATAGTCACTACCCACTACATTATATACCTGCTACTAAACCAATTAGTCACTACCCACTACATTATATACCTACTACTAAACCAGCTATAGTCACTACCCACTACATTATATACCTACTACTAAACCAGCTATAGTCACTACCCACTACATTATATACCTGTTACTAAACCAGCTATAGTCACTACCCACTACATTATATACCTGCTACTAAACCAATTAGTCACTACCCACTACATTATATACCTGTTACTAAACCAGCTAGTCACTACCCACTACATTATATACCTGTTACTAAACCAGCTAGTCACTACCCACTACATTATATACCTGTTATTAGACCAATTAGTCACTACCCACTACATTATATACCTACTACTAGACCAGCTAGTCACTACCCACTACATTATATACCTGCTACTAAACCAGCTATAGTCACTACCCACTACATTATATACCTACTACTAAACCAGCTATAGTCACTACCCACTACATTATATACCTGCTACTAAACCAATTAGTCACTACCCACTACATTATATACCTACTACTAAACCAGCTATAGTCACTACCCACTACATTATATACCTACTACTAAACCAGCTATAGTCACTACCCACTACATTATATACCTGTTACTAAACCAGCTATAGTCACTACCCACTACATTATATACCTGCTACTAAACCAATTAGTCACTACCCACTACATTATATACCTGTTACTAAATCAGCTAGTCACTACCCACTACATGATATACCTACTACTAAACCAGCTATAGTCACTACCCACTACATTATATACCTGTTACTAAATCAGCTAGTCACTACCCACTACATTATATACCTCATACTAAACCAGCTAGTCACTACCCACTACATTATATACCTACTACTAAACCAATTAGTCACTACCCACTACATTATATACCTGTTACTAAACCAGCTAGTCACTACCCACTACATTATATACCTACTACTAGACCAGCTAGTCACTACCCACTACATTATATACCTACTACTAAACCAATTAGTCACTACCCACTACATTATATACCTGTTACTAGACCAGCTAGTCACTACCCACTACATTATATACCTACTACTAGACCAGCTAGTCACTACCCACTACATTATATACATGCTACTAGACCAGCTAGTCACTACCCACTACATTATATACCTGTTACTAGACCAGCTAGTCACTACCCACTACATTATATACCTACCACTAGACCAGCTAGTCACTACCCAGTACATTATATACCTACTACTAGACCAGCTAGTCACTACCCACTACATTATATACCTACTACTAAACCAATTAGTCACTACCCACTACATTATATACCTGTTACTAGACCAGCTAGTCACTACCCACTACATTATATACCTACTACTAAACCAGCTAGTCACTACCCACTACATTATATACATGCTACTAGACCAGCTAGTCACTACCCACTACATTATATACCTGTTACTAAACCAGCTATAGTCACTACCCACTACATTATATACATGCTACTAAACCAGCTAGTCACTACCCAGTACATTATATACCTACTACTAGACCAGCTAGTCACTACCCACTACATTATATACCTACTACTAAACCAATTAGTCACTACCCACTACATTATATACCTGTTACTAGACCAGCTAGTCACTACCCACTACATTATATACCTACTACTAGACCAGCTAGTCACTACCCACTACATTATATACATGCTACTAGACCAGCTAGTCACTACCCACTACATTATATACCTGTTACTAAACCAGCTATAGTCACTACCCACTACATTATATACATGCTACTAAACCAGCTAGTCACTACCCACTACATTATATACCTGTTACTAAACCAGCTAGTCACTACCCACTACATTATATACCTGTTACTAAACCAGCTAGTCACTACCCACTACATTATATACCTGTTACTAGACCAGCTAGTCACTACCCACTACATTATATACCTACTACTAGACCAGCTAGTCACTACCCATTGCATTATATACATGCTACTAAACCAGCTAGTCACTACCCACTACATTATATACATGCTACTAGACCAGCTAGTCACTACCCACTACATTATATACCTACTACTAAACCAGCTAGTCACTACCCACTATATTATATACCTGCTACTAAACCAATTAGTCACTACCCACTACATTATATACCTGTTACTAGACCAATTAGTCACTACCCACTACATTATATACCTGCTATTAGACCAATTAGTCACTACCCACTACATTGTATACCTGCTACTAAACCAGCTATAGTCACTACCCACTACATTATATACCTGTTACTAAACCAGCTATAGTCACTACCCACTACATTATATACCTGCTACTAGACCAGCTAGTCACTACCCACTACATTTTATACCTGTTACTAAACCAGTTAGTCACTACCCACTACATTATATACCTGTTACTAAACCAGTTAGTCACTACCCACTACATTATATACCTGTTCCTAAACCAGCTAGTCACTACCCACTACATTATATACCTGCTACTAGACCAGCTATAGTCACTACCCACTACATTATATACCTGTTACTAAACCAGCTATAGTCACTACCCACTACATTATATACCTGTTACTAAACCAATTAGTCACTACCCACTACATTATATACCTACTACTAAACCAGCTAGTCACTACCCACTACATTATATACCTGCTACTAGACCAGCTATAGTCACTACCCACTACATTATATACCTCATACTAAACCAGCTAGTCACTACCCACTACATTATATACCTGTTAGTAGACCAGTTAGTCACTACCCACTACATTATATACCTGTTACTAGACCAGCTAGTCACACATCAGGTACACCTTTATACCAGCTAGCTACACACTTCAGGTACGCTATATTCCCTTTTTGGTATTAACGCTGCCTGGAAAATAGACGACTCTTCCTCTCACGGCTGGGAACACATATAGGCTGGGTGTGTAACGGTACACATATTCATAACGAACCGTTTGGGGATCTCTGATCAATCCGCACTGTGAATCTTAATGAATACATAATAAATAAATAAAAGCTATGCCTCTTGAGTAAATCTGAGGTGACGTTTTTTTTCTTCGGGCTATTCCGTTAAAACAACTACAGCCTATATACACGTAATCAACATTTTCATCTTAACTGGCACATTTCAAACGGTGCTTTTTTGAGGCGCAGCCGGGAACTAGTTCTTTATGATGGCTAGTGGTGGGGTCGATAAACCAGAGTTGGAGGATCCTCCGGCTTCGTTTAAATCTCCATTTTGGCTCACCAGTAGATTAGCCCTTGGCAGCTGATTGTGAACGGGCCAAAGAAATTACAAGAGCGAGAGGTAGGCTATATTTATATTTCAAACAATCTTTGGTTTATAGCTGCGGATATGCGTCCATTCTCGGTGGGTGAGAATAGGGGGTTTCAGGCCCTCATGAAAGATTTTGAGCCACCTTAAGAACTTCCCTTCTGCACCCAATTCAGCAAACAGGTAGTACTCGCTCTATATAAGCGAACCAAAGCCGAAGGTTTCAATGAATTGGCCAATGCACTTTGTGTTGTGCTTGCTTATCAGTGACAGTCCATCACATTACCCCAGAGTGGGAGATGTACTGTGCTACAGATACGCCCCCTTTATGAGAGGCACAAGTACAAATATTGCACTGAACTAGGCAGTGTAAGCAAGTGGGAAGGTGGAATTTACCACATACGACTGGTAAATTCCAGCCCTCAAACTGGTAATTACTAGTGGGAAACTTGTGTACCGAAAGCGAACCATGACCCCAAAACCGTAATATGTACCGAACCATGGGTTTGGTGAACCGTTACACACCTAATATAGGCTGTACTGTGCTTCATTATATAATACATGTAAGGGGTTGTTTCTGACTTTGTGTGTGTGTGTGTGTGTGTGTGTGTGTGTGTGTGTGTGTGTGTGTGTGTGTGTGTGTGTGTGTGTGTGTGTGTGTGTGTGTGTGTGTGTGTGTGTGGTAATCTCAGGGGGAAGTGTTGTGTCACTCTGCTGAACGAGACGGAGGCTCTGAAGTCCTATCTGGACCGAGAGGTATGTGGCTCACCTCTCAAACACTGCCCTTCTCTCTCTCACTGACTCTCAATCTCTCACTCACCCACACACACACACACTGTCCTCACATAGAACTGCTGGATGGAGAATGGGATGTACTGTCTAAATGTACTCTATATTAAATTAATGTGTGTGTGTCTTGATGCTGGATTAATAATTCAGTGTGTTGAACCAGAATGTTCTTTTCACAGTCAGTAATGAGAAGACGAGAGACTAGCTGCTACACACATACACACACAGCCCCACTCAACCTCTTCAATCCTTTGTCTCTTACTCTCCCTCTCTCCATCCCTCTCTCCTCCCTATCTGTCCCTCTCTCTTGTCCTCCCTCTCCATCCCTCTCTCCTCCATCTCTCTCTCCATCCCTCTCCATCTCTCTCCCCATCCCTCTCTCCTCCCTCCATCTCTCTCTCCATCCCTCTCTCCTCCCTCTCCATCTCTCTCTCCATCCCTCTCCATCTCTCTCTCCATCCCTCTCCATCTCTCTCTCCATCCCTCTCTCCATCCCTCTCCATCTCTCTCTCCATCCCTCTCTCCTCCCTCTCCATCTCTCTCTCCACCCCTCTCTCCTCCCTCTCCATCTCTCTCTCCACCCCTCTCTCCTCCCTCTCCATCTCTCTCTCCATCCCTCTCTCCTCCCTATCTCTCACTTGTCCTCCCTCTCCATCCCTCTCTCCATCCCTCTCCATCTCTCTCTCCATCCCTCTCTCCTCCCTCTCCATCTCTCTCTCCATCCCTCTCTCCTCCCTATCTCTCACTTGTCCTCCCTCTCCATCCCTCTCTCCATCTCTCTCCATCCCTCTCCATCTCTCTCTCCATCCCTCTCTCCTCCATATCTGTCCCTCTCTCTTGTCCTCCCTCTCCATCCCTCTCTCCATCCCTCTCTCCATCCCTCTCACCTCCCTCTCCATCCCTCTCTCCCCCCTATCTGTCCCTCTCTCTTGTCCTCCCTCTCCATCCCTCTCGCCATCCCTCTCTCCAGGATGCGTTCTTCTACTCCCTGGTCTACGACCCCCAGCAGAAGACTCTTCTGGCTGATAAAGGGGAGATCAGGGTGGGGAACAAGTACCAGGCAGACATCACAGACTTCCTCAAAGAGGGTACATTTATATTTTAGTCATTTATCAGACGCTCTTATCCAGAGTGACTTACAGGAGCAATTAGGGTACGTATGCCAAAGACACTCATACGAAAGACTGAACTGTTAGCCTTTCCCATAGCAAAATGTGTCACGCTAGCCTGTAGATTAGCCTCTTGGCTAGTATTCTCTTTGGTACTGCAGGCAGGGTCCTATCTCATCTCAGGGCGCAGTCAGTGGGAGGGCATGGGCGTCTATCACACTGCACTGGAAACTATTATGCAACGTTATGTCAAAGAGTGTGAATCAGAGTGTGTGAGTCAGAGTGTGTGAGTTTTAGTGAGAGCCATGTCACCCCAATAGTGTTTGAGAGGGCCAGAGGGCAGGATATATAACATTATGTCAAAGTGTGAATCAAAGTGTGAGTTTTAGTGAGAAGTCATTTCTCACCAATAATGTTTGAGAGGGCCAGAGGGCAGGATATATAACATTATGTCAAAGTGTGTGGATGTGTCTACAAGCAAGTTTTATGAGGAACGAGAACCACATCACCCCAAGACTGATGGAGAGCCAGAGGGCACGTCTGTCTCCTCACTTTACTGCACCGTCATAAGTTTAGTTTAAATACCCACAGGGCGGTTTAGTCAGGTTGGTGTAGTGTAGCAGACTGGGTGACTGTAACTGGTTTGTAATGGGTGACTGTGCTAACTGGTTTCTAACAGTGACTGTGTTAACTGGTTTGTAAGGGGTGACTGCTAACTGGTTTGTAACGGGTGACTGTGCTAACTGGTTTCTAACAGTGACTGTGTTAACTGGTTTGTAAGGGGTGACTGCTAACTGGTTTGTAACGGGTGACTGTGCTAACTGGTTTCTAACAGTGACTGTGTTAACTGGTTTGTATGGGGTGACTGTGCTAACTGGTTTCTAATGCGTAATTGTGCTAACTGGACCTCCAGGTGAGGAGGATGGCAGGGACCTGGCCAAGCTGGAGGAGAAGGTGTGGGACCCCAGCAGTCCCCTCACAGAGAAACAGATCGACCAGTTCCTGGTTGTGGCTAGGTATGTGGCTCCGGTCCGGTGGGCTATGGTGGAAGGGTTGTGGCTCTACTATGGTGGGAGGTGCTAGTAGCTTGGTAAGACTGCTGTGAAATGGATAGGAAATGTAAAATGCTTTTTCAGTAAGACTCTGGTGGGACTAGGAGGAGATGGAGCAGGGTTTTTGGTGTAGTCGTTGGTAAGATAGACTCTGTTGTGGTATAAGGATGGAGGGGGTTAGAAGACTGGTCTGGTGGAGGGGTTAGAAGACTGGTCTGGTGGGAGGTGGAGGGGTTAGAAGACTGGTCTGGTGGGAGGTGGAGGGGTTAGAAGACTGGTCTGGTGGGAGGTGGAGGGGTTAGAAGACTGGTCTGGTGGGAGGTGGAGGGGTTAGAAGACTGGTCTGGTGGGAGGTGGAGGGGTTAGAAGACTGGTCTGGTGGGAGGTGGAGGGGTTAGAAGACTGGTCTGGTGGGGGGTGGAGGGGTTAGAAGACTGGTCTGGTGGGAGGTGGAGGGGTTAGAAGACTGGTCTGGTGGAGGGGTTAGAAGACTGGTCTGGTGGAGGGGTTAGAAGACTGGTCTGGTGGAGGGGTTAGAAGACTGGTCTGGTGGGAGGTGGAGGGGTTAGAAGACTGGTCTGGTGGGAGGTGGAGGGGTTAGAAGACTGGTCTGGTGAGAGGTGGAGGGGTTAGAAGACTGGTCTGGTGGGAGGTGGAGGGGTTAGAAGACTGGTCTGGTGGGGGGTGGAGGGGTTAGAAGACTGGTCTGGTGGGAGGTGGAGGGGTTAGAAGACTGGTCTGGTGGGAGGTGGAGGGGTTTGAAGACTGGTCTGATGGGAGGTGGAGGGGTTAGAAGACTGGTCTGGTGGGAGGTGGAGGGGTTTATTGACACCTCTTCCTCTTAGCTCTGCACTATGTTGTCATACCTCTAAATCTGGAGGGTTAACACAAACTCCTCTTGATTATCTCTCTCTTCTCCCCCATCTCTTTCCCTCCTTGTGTCTCCCCCATCTCTTTCCCTCCTTGTCTCTCCCTCGCTCTTTCCCTCCTTGTCTCTCCCCCCATTGTCTCTCTCATCCTTCCCCCTCCCTCTCTCCCCCTTCCTCTCTCCATTCCTCTGTCTCTCAGGTCAGTGGGTACCTTTGCGCGGGCTCTAGACTGCAGTAGTTCTGTCCGGCAGCCCAGTCTTCACATGAGTGCTGCTGCTGCCTCTAGAGACATCACCCTGGTAAGACACACACACATACACACATACACACATTGCCCACTGCCCTAGGTAAGGTCAGGGTCAGGCCAGAGGTGAGTGCTCGGCAGGATTGCTGTTAGCCTAGGGGTATGCTGTGGGTGCATTCATGCGCATGTGTGTCTGTGTGCGTGTATGGGGCATCTCTGTGTGACTGAGCGTGTGTGTGATATTGCGTGTGTGTGTCTGAGTATCAGTAACGAGCAGGCTTCAGCGGCCCCAGACGACCCATGTGGCCATGTTCTGGCCCAATTCTGCACCTCATACATAAACATGGAACACAGGCCTCCGAGCTACAGCGTACACACAAACACACACATCCATATACATGAAAACAACATGCTCACAACACACATCCATATACAGTACCAGTCAAAAGTTTGGACACACCTACTCATTTAAGGGTTTTTCTTTATTTTGACTATTTTCTACATTGTAGAATAATAGTGAAGACATCAGAACTATGAAATATCACATAGGAATCATGTAGTAACCAAAAAAGCGTTAAACAAATCGAAATATATTTTAGATTCTTCAAAGTAGCCACCCTTTGCCTTGATGACAGCTTTTCACACTCTTGGCATTCTCTCAACCAGCTTCATGAAGAATGCTTTTCCAACAGTCTTGAAAGAGTTCCCACATATGCTGAGCACTTGTTGCCTGCGTATCCTTTACTCTGCAGTCCAATTCATCCCAAACAATCTCAATTGGGTTGAGTTCGGGTGATTGTGGAGGCCAGGTCATCTGATACAGCACTCCATCACTCTCCTTGGTCAAATAGCCCTTACACAGCCTGGAGGTGTGTTGGGTCATTGTCCTGTTGAAAAACAAATGATAGTCCCACTAAGCGTAAACCAGATGGGATGGCGTATCGCTGCAGAATGCTGTGGTAGCCATGCTGGTTAAATGTGCCTTGCATTCTAAATAAATCACTGACAGTGTCACCTGCAAAGCACCATCACACCTCCTCCTCCATGCTTCACAGTGGGAACAACACATGCGGAGATCATCCGTTCACCTACTCTGCGTCTCACAAAGACATGGCGGTTGGAACCCAAAATCTCAAATTTGGACTCATCAGACCAAAGGACAGATTTCCACTGGTCTAATGTCCATTGCTCGTGTTTTTTTCCCCGAAGCAAGTCTCTTCTTCTTATTCGTGTCCTTTAGTCCATGAAGGCCTGATTCACACAGTCTCCTCTGAACAGTTGATGTTGAAATGTGTCGGTTACTTGAACTCTGTGAAGCATTTATTTGGGCTGCAATCTGAGGTGCAGTTAACTCCAATGAACGTATCCTCTGCAGCAGAGGTAACTCTGGGTCTTCCTTTCCTGTGGCGGTCCTCATGAGAGCCAGTTTCATCATAGCGCTTGATGGTGTTTGCGACTGCACTTGAAGAAACTGTCAAAGCTCTTGAAATGTTCCGTATTGACTGACCTTCTTGCCATAATATGGACTTGGTCTTTTACCAAATAGGGCTATCTTCTGTATACCACCCGACCTTGTCACAACACAACTGAATGGCCCAAACGCATTAAGAAGGAAAGAAATTCCACAAATTCACTTTTAACAAGGCATAATTCAAAAAGGCACTCGCACATCTGAGCAATCTTATTTGCAGGTGCATGGCATCAATTGAACAAGATGAAGGAAAAGGAAACCGCACACTGCTCTTGATAGTATCACCGATATTTAATAAGCTTACGTATCGGCCACACGGCCTTCGTCAGAGCTTTTGGGATTTTTTGAAAGTTGCACCCTTATGTAGACCTGGCTCCACCCACATCCGTTCTACACATCGAAGGGGGTTGGAGGCAAAGGAAAATAAATAAGTGCTACCAAATATAACAATGTGCATTTCATAAATATTACAAAAGTGTATAAATAAGGCGTATTGAACACTTCTGTATAATCTCAATGAGGACATAGCAAGTTCATTAGTCATTGGGTACATCATATGAAAAACGTCAGAATAATCTACAAGAGACACACATTTCATGTTCCAATTCACAGCATAACATACAAAGGCATTTCATCATTAAGTCCTTTTGGAAACAATGTCTGGAGGGTGAAAATCCAAAAACATTCTCTTTTACTCAGAGTATTATTAATATCACCTCCCCTGTCTGATATCTTAACTTTCTCTATGCCACAAAATCTAAAGGTGGAAATGTCATGCTTCATGTCATTGAAATGTACAGCGACTGGATAATCCCTGTCGTTTCTCCTGATTGAACTTTTATGTTCACTAATTCTCTGTTTGAGAGAGCGGGTGGTTTTACCGACATAACAGAGCCCACATGGACATTTAATAATGTAAATAACATGGGTGGTGGAACACGTAATAATGTCATTTATTTGGAACCTTTTTCCTGTGTGTGGGTGACAGAAATATTGACACTTCATCATATTGTTGCACTGTGCGCATCCTCTGCATTTATAGCTACCATTTGGTAGAGGGCGTAAAAGTGCTTGGCTAATTTTCTTAAGTGGCTGGCAGTTGGCATGAACCAATTTATCGCGTAAATTGCGACCTCTCCTATACACAATACGTGGTGGATATTTAAATTCAGCCGGCAAAGCTGGGTCCGATGATAAAATATGCCAGTGTTTCTTGACCACCTCTCCCACTTTTCGCGAATTCAAAGTATATGTGGTTGTGAACATTACGGAGTGTTCTTTAGCTTTAGCGGGTCTTTTTTGTAGCAGTTCATCTCGTGTTTTTTCCAATGCCAAGTTATGAGCTTCATCCACACATTGTGACGAATAGCCTCTTTTTAGAAACCTCATGCGCATCTCCGCTGCTTTTTCTAGATAATCATCTGTGGAGTGGCATATACGGCGCAGTCTAAAAAATTGGCTTCTTGGAAGTCCTCTTTTTAATGGCTCAGGGTGGAAGCTGTCACCCTGTAATAGAGTATTTCTGTCCGTTTCTTTTCTATATAGACTTGTAAACAAGGTTCCATTTGATTTCTCAATCCACATATCGAGATAATGAACACGTTTAGTGTCACGTTCAATAGTGAATTTGAGATTGGGGTCAATGTCATTGAGTAGTGCCATAAAATCTGACAGTTCTTCTTCAGTTCCTACCCATATACAAAAAAATGTCATCAATATATCGATACCACTTAAGGACTTTATTCAAAAATGGATTCTCGTTTTCATTATTAACAAAACGTTCTTCAAAAAGACCCATATAGAGGTTGGCATAGCTCGGAGCAAATGTAGAGCCCATCGATGTTCCATTCGTTTGGAGATAGTATTCATCATCAAACCTGAAATAGTTGTACGTCAAAACATATTCAGCCAACTCTAGAATGAAGTTTGTTGGTGGATATTCATTAGTATCTCTGTCTCCCAAATAGTGTGCTAGTGCTGCCAGCCCCCCCACATGGGGAATGCTGGTATAAAGACTCTCGACATCTAATGTGACCAAAATACAGTCTTCTTTTAAACCCGTTATTGGTGAGATCTTGTTTATGAAGTCTATAGAGTCCTTTACATATGATGGCAATGATTGCACATGAGATTTAATAAAAGAGTCTACAAAGTTTGACAATGGCTCTAGCATTGAGCCTATTCCTGCAACCACTGGTCTGCCTGGATAGTTGCCTTGTTGTGTTTTAGGTTTGTGTAATTTCGGTAAAATGTATAAGCATGGACGTATGGCACATTTGCAACAAAGATATTCATATTCAGGTTTTGAGATAAGGTTGTTTAATAGGGCTTGCTCCAAATTAGAGCAAATATCCCTTTGGAACACCTGTGTGGGATCAACACTCAATTTTCTATAGAAACGTTCATTGCTGAGTTGTCTCTGAATTTCTTCTTTATATTTGTCATAGTCTAAAACAACCACAGCACCACCCTTGTCTGCAGGTTTTATAACCAAAGATGAATCTTTCATTAATTCTTTGAGTGCCAGTTCTTCTGTTCTAGTGAGATTCTTCTGAATATGTTTTGTTAGTCTTGTATATACTGACATGGCTTCTTGTTCGACTAACCTACAATAGGTATTAATCGAGGAGTTGTTAACCATAGGACAGAATTTGCTTTTGGGCTTAAAATGGGTGCCAGTTCCTTGATGTGTTACTAGGCCCGAATCAGTGTTTTGCGAAAACACATGCTTAAGTTTAATCTTGCGAAAGAATTTAAACAGATCTACTTTCGTATCGAATGGTTTATCTGTACATGTAGGTACAAAAGAGAGGCCCTTAGATAAGACTGAGACTTGAGCGTCAGTAAGGTCTTTTTTGGAGAGGTTAATTACCGCGTCCTGCTGTAGCTCCGTGTCCACGGCCTTTGTTCCTGGTCTCCTCTTCGACCGCTTACCTCTCCTGCATCGTTTCTTTTCTTTCGTGGAGCCCTCTGTTGCTTCCGGGCTAAAAAAACGGATTGTGTGCCATGGAAGCTGGAGTCACTGTCTGTAGGGAATTCGCTCTCGGTGGATGCCTCTGTGTCCAAGTTTCCATGTCCTCCCGCTGCTGCGTATCTGCGTCCCCCGATCAGCGGTGCGTCCCTCCGTCGGCCTCTGCGTGCTCCTGTCCTTGGGCCTTCCCATGCGTACACCTGGTTGAGCTGGTAATCCTCTGTGTCTCGCTGGTATTTCCTGATTTTTGTTGCTTGTAGAGAGTCTCTGTATTTCCCAATGGACTGCTTGATCATGTCGTCTATGGTTGTAAAATGAGGGCCTAGAATCTCCTTCATTATAGCCTCATGTTCGCTAATCTTAACTTCAACTTCTTTCACTTCCTTCAACACATGTTCCACGATAAGTAGCATTAAATCTAATGAGCATTTGTTGAGTATTTCACCCCATTGCTGAACGAAAGTTTTGTCGTTATTACCTATAGTAGGCTCCTTCTGTATTCTCAGTCCTCTTGGAATGCGCTTGTTGCGCCAATACTCACTAAGAGTGGTGCCATGCAGGAACAAACGTGTTTCTTTCTCTCGAAGTCTCTGAAGTTGGATTTTGAGTTCGACAGTCGAGCGTGGAACTGGGTTGTCCATGTTGGAGGTAGGAAAAAGAATCTTATTTGCGTCTTCTTGTGTGAATGAAAGGGTACTCGCACAATGCGTGGTAAGTGAGTTGATCTCTCGTAGTGGATCCATTGTATACTTGGTACGTCTTTAACTAGTGTGTATACTTACAAGATTTAAGAGTGCGGAGTGAAAGATAGTTATACAAATTCAAAAAGGCACTCGCACATCTGAGCAATCTTATTTGCAGGTGCATGGCATCAATTGAACAAGATGAAGGAAAAGGAAACCGCACACTGCTCTTGATAGTATCACCGATATTTAATAAGCTTACGTATCGGCCACACGGCCTTCGTCAGAGCTTTTGGGATTGCCAACTGCCAGCCACTTAAGAAAATTAGCCAAGCACTTTTACGCCCTCTACCAAATGGTAGCTATAAATGCAGAGGATGCGCACAGTGCAACAATATGATGAAGTGTCAATATTTCTGTCACCCACACACAGGAAAAAGGTTCCAAATAAATGACATTATTACGTGTTCCACCACCCATGTTATTTACATTATTAAATGTCCATGTGGGCTCTGTTATGTCGGTAAAACCACCCGCTCTCTCAAACAGAGAATTAGTGAACATAAAAGTTCAATCAGGAGAAACGACAGGGATTATCCAGTCGCTGTACATTTCAATGACATGAAGCATGACATTTCCACCTTTAGATTTTGTGGCATAGAGAAAGTTAAGATATCAGACAGGGGAGGTGATATTAATAATACTCTGAGTAAAAGAGAATGTTTTTGGATTTTCACCCTCCAGACATTGTTTCCAAAAGGACTTAATGATGAAATGCCTTTGTATGTTATGCTGTGAATTGGAACATGAAATGTGTGTCTCTTGTAGATTATTCTGACGTTTTTCATATGATGTACCCAATGACTAATGAACTTGCTATGTCCTCATTGAGATTATACAGAAGTGTTCAATACGCCTTATTTATACACTTTTGTAATATTTATGAAATGCACATTGTTATATTTGGTAGCACTTATTTATTTTCCTTTGCCTCCAACCCCCTTCGATGTGTAGAACGGATGTGGGTGGAGCCAGGTCTACATAAGGGTGCAACTTTCAAAAAATCCCAAAAGCTCTGACGAAGGCCGTGTGGCCGATACGTAAGCTTATTAAATATCGGTGATACTATCAAGAGCAGTGTGCGGTTTCCTTTTCCTTCAACAAGGCATAATTGAAATGCATTCCAGGTGTCTACCTCATGAAGCTGGTTGAGAGAATACCAAAAGTGTGCAAAGCTGTCAACAAGGCAAAGGGTGGCTACTTTGGAGAATCTCAAATATATAATATATTTTGATTTGTTTAACACTTTTTGGTTACTATATGATTCCATATGTGTTATTTCATAGTTTTGATGTCTTCACTGTTATTCTACAATGTAGATAATAATAAAAAAATAAAGAAAAACCGTTGAAAATCTTATTTCATTTTTTATTTAACCAGGTAGGCTAGTTGAGAACACGTTCTCATTTACAACTGCGACCTGGCCAAGATAAAGCAAAGCACTTCGACACATACAACAACACAGAGTTACACATGGAATAAACAAACGTACAGTCAATAATACAGTAGAAAAAGTCTATATACAGTGTGTGCAAATGAGTTAGGATAAGGGAGGTAAGGCAATAAATAGGCCATGGTGGCGAAGTAATTACAATTTAGCATTAACACTGGAATGGTAGATGTGATGTGCAAGTAGAAATACTGGGGTGCAAAGGAGCAAGATAAATAAATAAATACAGTATGGGGATGAGGTAGTTGGAGGTAAGGGAGGTAAGGCAATAAATAGGCCATGGTGGCGAAGTAATTACAATTTAGCATTAACACTGGAATGGTAGATGTGATGTGCAAGTAGAAATACTGGGGTGCAAAGGAGCAAGATAAATAAATAAATACAGTATGGGGATGAGGTAGTTGGATGGGCTATTTACAGATGGGCTATGTGCAGGTACAGTGATCTGTGAGCTGCTCTGACAGCTGGTGCTTAAAGCTAGTGAGGGAGATATGTGTCTCCAGCTTCAGTGATTTTTGCAGTTCGTTCCAGCAGAGAACTGGAAGGAAAGGCGGCCAAAGGAAGAATTGGCTTTGGGTGACCAGTGAGATATACCTGCTGGAGCGCGTGCTACGGGTGGGTGCTGCTATGGTGACCAGTGAGCTGAGATAAGGCGGGGCTTTACCTAACAGAGACTTGTAGATGACCTGGAGCCAGTGGGTTTGGCGACGAGTATGAAGCAAGGGCCAGCCAACGAGAGCATACAGGTCGCAGAGGTGGGTAGTATATGGGGCTTGGGTGACAAAACGGATGGCACTGTGATAGACTGCATCCAATTTGTTGAGTAGAGTGTTGGAGGCTATTTTGTAAATGACATCGCCGAAGTCGAGGATTGGTAGGATGGTCAGTTTTACGAGGGTATGTTTGGCAGCATGAGCGAAGGATGCTTTGTTGCGAAAAAGGAAGACGATTCTAGATTTAATTTTGGATTGGAGATGTTTAATGTGAGTCTGGAAGGAGAGTTTACAGTCTAACCAGACACCTAGGTATTTGTAGTTGTCCACATATTCTAAGTCAGAACCGTCCAGAGTAGTGATGCTGGATGGGTGGTCAGGTGTGGGCAGCAATCGGTTAAAGAGCATGCATTTAGTTTTACTTGCATTTAAGTGCAGTTGGAGGCCACGGAAGGAGAGTTGAATGGCGTTGAAGCTCGTCTGGAGGTTTGTTAACACAGTGTCCAATGAAGGGCCAGATGTATTACAGAATGATGTCGTCTGCGTAGAGTTGGATCAGGGAATCACCCGCAGTAAGAACGACATCATTGATATATACAGAGAAGAGAGTCGGCCCGAGAATTGAACCCTGTGGCACCCACATAGAGACTGCCAGAGGTCCGGACAACAAGCCCTCTGATTTGATACACTGAACTCTGTCTGAGAAGTAGTTGGTGAACCAGGTGAGGCAGCCATTTGAGAAATCAAGGGTGTTGAGTCTGCCAATAAGAATGTGGTGATTGACAGAGTCGAAAGCCTTGGCCAGGTCGATGAAGACGGCTGCACAGTAATGTCTCTTTATCGATGGCGGTTATGATATCGTTTCGGACCTTGAGCGTGGCTGAGGTGCACCCGTGACCAGATCTGAAACCAGATTGCATAGCGGAGAAGGTACGATGGGATTCGAAATGGTCGGTAATGAGTAGGTGTTCAAACTTTTGACTGGTACTGTACATGAAAACAACATGCGCACAGCACACATACATATACATGAAAACAACATGCGCACAGCACACGTACATATACATGAAAACAACATGCGCACAGCACACGTACATATACATGAAAACAACATGCTCACAGCACATATACATGAAAACAACATGCTCACAGCACACATACATATACATGAAAACAACATGCGCACAGCACACGTACATATACATGAAAACAACATGCGCACAGCACACATACATGAAAACAACATGCTCACAGCACACATACATATACATGAAAACAACATGCGCACAGCACACGTACATATACATGAAAACAACATGCGCACAGCACACGTACATATACATGAAAACAACATGCGCACAGCACACATACATGAAAACAACATGCGCACAGCACACATACATGAAAACAACATGCGCACAGCACACATACATATACATGAAAACAACATGCGCACAGCACACATACATATACATGAAAACAACATGCGCACAGCACACGTACATATACATGAAAACAACATGCGCACAGCACACATACATATACATGAAAACAACATGCGCACAGCACACAAATCAACTCTTACACTCATGAATAGAGAGACCCTCACACTGACTAAGACAAGTGACAAGATAATAACACATCCATAATAGACTATTCAGCACCATTAACCTTGGTGGCTTTGACAGACAGAAAAATAGGGACCTTTTGCTTGGTTTGTTTGTTACAAGGGTGTGTTTTGTTGGCTGGGTATAGGTGAAATCCAGGGGCATACATGTTCATCCGGGCACACAGTAAACCCCACGGAAGTGTTTCTTATTGGACAAATACAGATGGTACCTCCCTGTTTCTTCGTGTTTTCTGCCTACTGAACACAACACAATATTCCCCCCCTCCCATCTTCTCCCTAGTTCCATGCCATGGACACCTTGGATAAGACGGGTTATGACATGACGCGGGCCATCGCTGCCCTGGTTCCCCAGGGAGGACCTATTCTTTGCCGGGACGAGATGGAGGAGTGGAGCGCCTCAGAGGCCAACCTGTTTGAAGAGGCCCTGGAGAAATACGGAAAAGACTTCACAGACATACAACAGGACTTTGTGAGTACAGACGGACAACGGGCAGACAGACATGTTTCAGACAGACAGACAGGTACGGTTCTGCTGCCTTGGCTTGGACTACCCTCCACAAGGAAACTCTGATGTGCATATCACCAAATCTTCAGGGGAATTGTTGGGCTGCAGCTTGCCAGCCTGGTCCACCACTAGGGACCAATCAGATTGCATTATTTATTTCTAGAACTACTCTCACAAATGTAAAGGAAACGATGCTTAGACTGAGAGGAACTGTTAAAGGCTCATAATAATGTAACTATTGGTGAGACTCAACTCAGAGACTATCAGGCAGGCATCTATTGAGAGCAGAAAAGATAATACTGCATGTCTACGTCAGCCATAGATATAAATAGAGTATTTCTCTCAGCCATAGATACAGTTGAAGTCGGAAGTTTACATACACCTTAGCCAAATACATTTAAACTCAGTTTTTCACAATTCCTAACATTTAATCCTAGTAAAAAGTCCCTGTCTTAGGTCAGTTAAGATCACAAATTTATTTTAAGAATGTGAAATGTCAGAATAATAGTAGAGAATTATTTATTTCAGCTTTTATTTCTTTCACCACATTCCCAGTGGGTCAGAAGTTTACATACACTCAATTAGTATTTGGTAACATTGCCTTTAAATTGTTTAACTTTGGTCAAATGTTTCGGGTAGCTTTCCACAAGCTTCCCACAATAAGTTGGGTGAATTTTGGCCCATTCTTCCTGACAGAGCTGGTGTAACTGAGTCAGGTTGTAGGCCTCCTTGCTCGCACACGCTTTTTCAGTTCTGCCCACAAATTTCCTACAGGATTGAGGTCAGGGCATTGTGATGGCCACTCCAATACCTTGACTTTGTTGTCCTTAAGCCATTTTGCCACAACTTTGGAAGTATGTTTGGGGGTCATTGTCCATTTGGAAGACCCATTTGCGGTCAAGCTTTAACTTCCTGACTGATGTCTTGAGATGTTGCTTCAATATATCCACATAATTGTCCTTCCTCTTGATGCCATCTATTTTGTGAAATGCACCAGTCCCTCCTGCAGCAAAGCACCCCCACAACATGATGCTGCCACCCCCGTGCTTCACGGTTGGGCTGGTGTTCTTCGGCTTGCAAGCCTCCCCTTTTTCCTCCAAACATAACGATGGTCATTATGACCAAACAGTTCTATTTATGTTTCATCAGACCAGAGGACATTTCTCCAAAAAGTACGATCTTTGTCCCCATGTGCAGTTGCAAACCGTAGACTGGCTTTTTTATGGCGGTTTTGGAGCAGTGGCTTCTTCCTTGCTGAGCGGCCTTTCAGGTTATGTCGATATAGGACTCATTTTACTGTGGATATAGATACTTTTGCACCTGTTTCCTCCAGCATCTTCACAAGGTATTTTGCTGCTGTTCTGGGATTGATTTGCACTTTTTGCACCAAAGTACGTCCATCTCTAGGAGACAGAACGCATCTCCTTCCTGAGCGGTATGACGGCTGCGTGGTCCCATGGCGTTTATATTTGCGTACTATTGTTTGTACAGATGAACGTGGTACCTTCAGGTGTTTGGAAATTGCTCCCAAGGATGAACCAGACTTGTGGAGGTCTACAATTTTTTTCTCCAGATTTTCTTTTGATTTTCGCATGATGTCAAGCAAAGAGGCACTGAATTTGAAGGTAGGCCTTGAAATACATCCACAGGTACACCTCCAATTGACTCAAATGATGTCAGTTAGCCTATCAGAAGCATTATAAGTGAAATAATCTGTCTGTAAACAATTACTTGTGTCACGCACAAGTAGATGTCCTAACCGACTTCCATAAGAAATTTGTGGAGTGGTTGAAAAACGAGTTTTAATTACTCCAACCTAAGTGTTTATTAAAAAAATATATATTTAACCTTTAGTTAGCTAGTTAAGAACAAATTCTTATTTACAATGATGGCCTAGGAACAGTGGGTTAACTGCCTTGTTCAGGGGTAGAACGACAGATTTTTACCTTGTCAGCTCGGGGATTCGACCTAGCAACCTTTCGGTTACTGGCCCAATGCTCTAACCACTAGGCTACCTGCCGCCCATATATATGTATGTGTATATATATATATATATATATATATATATATGAAACTTCCGACTTCAAATGTAGATACTGTATCTCTCTCAGCCATAGAGATAGTTACTGTATGGCTATATCTCTCTCAGCCATATAGATAGATATGGTATGGCTATATAGTGCGTTCGGGAAAGTATTCAAACCGCTTGACTTTTTAAAAATTTTGTTACGTTATAGCCTTATTCTAAAATTGATTACATTTAAAAAATCCTCATCGATCTACACACAATATCCCATAATGACCAGGCAAAAACAGGTTTTTAGAAATGTTTGCAAATGTATTAAAAATTAAGAACAGATACCTTATTTACATAAGTATTCAGACCCTTTGCTATGAGACTCAAAATTAAGCTCAGGTGCATCCTGTTTCCATTGATCATCCTTGATGTTTCTACAACTTGATTGGAGTCCACCTGTGGTAAATTCAATTGATTGGACATGATTTGGAACGGCACACTCCTGTCTAAATAAGGTCCCATAGTTGACAGTGCATGTCAGAGCAAAAACCATGCCATGAGATCGAATTAATTGTTCGTAGAGCTCAGAGACAGGATTGTATCCAGGCACAAATCTGGGGAAGGGTACCAAAACATTTCTGCAGCATTGAAGGTCCCCAAGAACACAGTGTCCTCCATCATTCTTAAATAGAAGAAGTTTGGAATCACCAAGACTCTTCCTAGAGCTGGCCATCTGGCCAAACTGAGCAATTGGGGGAGAAGGTCCTTGGTCAGGGAGGTGAGCAAGAACCCAATGAACTCTCTGATAGAGCTCCAGAGTTCCTCTGTGGAGATGGGAGAACCTTTCAGAAGGACAACCATCTCTGCAGCAATCCACCAATCAGGCCTTTATGGTAGAGTGGCCAGACGGAAGCCACGCCTCAGTAAAAGGCACATGACAGCCCACTTGGAGTTTGCAAAAAGGCACCTAAAGGACTCAGACCATGAGAAACAAGATTCTCTGGTCTGATGAAACCAAGATTGAACTCTTTGGCCTGAATGCTAAGCGTCACGTCTGGAGGAAACCTGGTACCATCCCTACGGTGAAGCATGGTGGTGGCAGAATCATGCTGTGGGGATGTTTTTCAGCGGCAGGGACTGGCAGACTTGTCAGGATCGAAAGAGGAACTGAGCAAAGTACAGCGAGATCCTTGATGAAAACCTTCTTCAGAGCGCTCAGGAACTCAGACTAGGGCGAAGGTTCACCTTCCAAAAGGACAGCAACCCTAAGCACACAGCCAAGACAATGCAGGAGTGGCTTCAGGACAAGTCTCAATGTCCTTGAGTGGCCCAGAAAGAGCCCGGACTTGAACCCGATCAAACATCTCTGGAGAGACCTGAAAATAGCTGTGCAGCGACACTCCCCATTCAACCTGACAGAGCTTGAGAGGATTTGCAGAGAAGAATGGGAGAAACTCCCCAAATACAGGTGTGCCAAGCTTGTAGCGTCATACCCAAGAAGACTCAAGGCTATAATCGCTGCCAAAGGTGCTGAGTAAAGGGTCTGAATACTTATGTAAATGTAGTTTTTTATTTATATTTTAAACCTGTTTATTCCTTGTTATTATTCAGTATTGTGTTTAGATTAATGAGGAAAAACAATTGAATCAATTTTACAATAAGGCTGTAACGTAATAAAATGTGGAAAAAGTCAAAGGGTCTGAATTCTCCAAATGCACTGTATATAATTAGCCTAAATTATGACTATTCAATCTACTCATCACATTAGGAATAGTAGGCTACCTTACATAAGTCTGCAAATGTGATGATGCTTGGAATGATTTATTATAAAGGTGAATTTTTATCATAAAAATGAGCTTCCCCATGCTTGAAACTAAAGTGCCGTCTATGGCTACAGAAACACCACTAGCCAAACAACGGTCTGGCTGGTGGCTCCTGAATTAAAGTGTAAGTACACTAACAAATCAACATTTCTCTTATTATTATTATTTTCTTTGTATTTATTTTTTGGGGGTTATTTTGAGAGTGAAAACCTGAAGAAAAAATCTTGGGGAAATTGGTAATCTCTCTGTTTTTTCTATGGCTATATCTGGTGGTGTAGTGGTTCCTAGAGAACTGGGTATGTATACTCTAATTTTGCCGAACAGTTCTCAAACTGCAGACCTGGCCATGGAAAATTGTATGAGAAACAATGACATACAGTACCAGTCAAAAGTTTGAACATACATACTCATTCAAGGGTTTATCTTTATTTTTACTATTTACATTGAAGAATAATAGTGAAAACATCAACATTTAAAAATAACACATATGGAATCATGTAGTAACCAAAAATGTTTAAACAAATCCAAATATATTTGAGATCCTTCAAAGTAGCCACCCTTTGCCTTGATGACAGCTCTGCACACGCTTGGCATTATTTCAATCAGCTTCACCTGGAATGCTTTTCCAACTGTCTTGAAGGAGTTCCCACATATGCTGAGCACTTGTTGGCTGCTTTTCCTTCACTCTGCAGTCCAACTCATCCCAAACCATCTCAGTTGGGTTGAGGTCTAGTGATTGTGGAGGCCAGGTCATCTGATGCAGCACTACATCACTCTCCTTCTTGGTCAAATAGCCCTTACACAGCCTGGAGGTGTGTTGGGTCATTGTTCTGTTGAAAATCAAATGATAGTCCCACTAAGCGCAAACCAGATGGGATGACATATCGCTGCAGAATGCTGTGGTAGACATGCTGGTTAAGTATGCCTTGAATTCTAAATAAATCACTGACAGTGTCACCTGCAAAGCACCATCACACCACCTCCTCCATGCTTCACAGTGGAAACCACACATGCAGAGATCATCCATTCATCTACTGTGTGTCTCACAAAGACATGGTGGTTGGAACCAAAAATCTCACATTTGGACTCATCAGACCAAAGGACAGATTTCTAATGTCCATTGCTTGTGTTTCTTGGCCCAAGCAAGTCTCTTCTTATTGGTGTATTTTAGTAGTGGTTTCTTTGCAGCAATTCGACTATGAAGGCCTGATTCACACAGTCTCCTCTGAACAGTTGATGTTGAGATGCGTCTGTTTCTTGAACTCTGTGAAGCATTTATTTGGGCTGCATTCTGAGGTGCAGTTAACTCTAATGAACTTATCCTCTGCAGTAGAGGTAACTCTGGGTCTTCCTTTCCTGTGGCGGTCCTCATGAGAGCCAGTTTCATCATAGCGCTTGATGATTTTTGCGACTGCACTTGAAGAAACTTTCTTGAAATTTTCCAGATTGACTGACCTTCATGTCTTAAAGTAATGATGGACTGTCTTTTCTCTTTGCTTATTTGACCTGTTCTTGCCATAAAAGACTTGGTCTTTTACCAAATACGACATCTTCTGTATACCACCCCTACCATGTCACAACTCAACTGATTGGCTCAAACGCATTAAGAAGGAAATAAATTCCACAAATGAACTTTTAACAAGGCACACCTGTTAATTGAAATGCATTCCAGTTGACTACCTCATGAAGCTGGTTAAGAGAATTCCAAAAGTGTGCAAAGTTGTCACGGCAAAGGGTGGCTACTTTGAAGAATCTCAAATATAAAATATATTTTGATCTAACACTTTTTTGGTTACTACATGATTCCATATGTGTTATTTCATAGTGTTGATGTCTTCACTATTATTCTACACGGTAGAAAAACTCTTGAATGAGTAAGTGTCCAAACTTTTGTCATATCTCTCTCGGCTAATAGTAAGCCTACTATTGAAACAGATAAATGAGGCTGTCAACTGAGTCAGAAATTCAGAAGTTTCTGTTTTTCATTTTTTTTCTTCAGGTTTTTGCTCGCATTCACACTTTTTTAAAATAGAAAAAACAAAATGTAAGTAAATAACAATGCTAAACCACTTTAGGAGACCACTTTTGAGGTCTGGGAAAAATATTAGAAATTTCGATTTTTGAGTGTAGTTGCCTTTTAAATCAAGTGCACAGGCACCTAGCACTGTTTGATTAGTGGTGTTTCTGTAGCACATGAGATGGACTTTGTAAAACAAATGGGCACTGGATTGATGCAAGTAATCTTGATATCGTTCTGCTAGAAGACAGGTAGGTCTATCATTAGTATCGCTATATTTTTCCTGTTCCTTAAAACTTCTTATGGCTGGGGGCAGTATTGAGTAGCTTGGATGAATAAGGTGCCCAGAGTAAACTGCCTGCTACTCAGTCCCAGAAGCTAAGATATGCATATTATTAGTATATTTGGATAGAAAACACTCTGAAGTTTCTAAAACTGTTTGAATGATGTCTGTGAGTATAACATAACTCATATGGCAGGCAAAAACCTGAGAAAAAATCCAACCAGGAAGTGGGAAATCTGAGGTTTGTAGTTTTTCAACTCATCGCCTATCGAATATACAGTGGGATATTGGTCATATTGCACTTCCTAAGGCTTCCACTAGATGTCAACAGTCTTTAGAACCTTATTTGATGCTTCTACTGTGAAGGAGGGGGAAATGAGGGCTCTTTGAGTCAGGGGTCTGGCAGAGTGCCATGAGCTGACCGCGCGTTAAAAACATCCTAAAGATTGATTCTATACATTGTTTGACATGTTTCTACGGACTGTAACGGAACTTTTAGATTTTTCGTCTGCACCTAGTGATCGCGCCTCATGAATTTTGATTACTGGGCTAAACGCGTGAACAAAAAGGAGGTATTTGGACATAAATTATGTACTTTATCGAACAAATCAAACATTTATTGTGAAACTGGGATTCCTGGGAGTGCATTCTGATGAAGATCATCAAAGGTAAGTGAATATTTATAATGCTATTTCTGGCTTCTGTTGACTCCACAACATGGCGGATATCTGTATGGCTTGGTTTTGTGTCTGAGCGCTGTACTCAGATTATTGCATGGTTTGCTTTTTCCGTAAAGTTTTTTTTAAATCTGACAGCGGTTGCATTAAGGAGAAGTATATCTCTAATTCTGTGCAAAACACTTGTATCTTATATTAAAGTTTATGATGACTATTTCTGTAAATTGATGTGGCTCTCTGCAAAATCACTGGATGTTTTTGAAGCAAAACATTACTGAACGTAACGCGCCAATGTAAACTGAGATTTTTGGATATAAATATGCACTTTATCAAACAAAACATACATACATGTATTGTGTAACATGAAGTCCTATGAGTGTCATCTGATGAAGATCATCAAAGGTTAGTGATTCATTTTATCTCTATTTCTGCTTTTTGTGACTCCTCTCTTTGGCTGGAAAAATGGCTGTGTGTAGGTGCAGACCTAACATAATTGTTTGGTGTGCTTTCGTCGTAAAGGCTTTTTGAAATCGGACACTGTGGTGGGATTAACAACAAGTTTATCTTTAAAATGGTGTAAAATACTTCTATGTTTGAGGAATTGTAATTATGAGATTTCTGTTGTTTTGAATTTGGCGCCCTGCACTTTCACTGGCTGTTGTCATATCGATCCCGTTAACTGGATCTTAGCCGATCTCAGCCATAAGAGGTTTTTAAGCAATCTGATCTGTTCCATCCGCCTTGTTAATTGATACGGCGTATACCTCAACTACACTACTTTGATACGCATCATGGGGATTAAAAAGTGAATCTACACAATGCCCACTGAAAAATAAATACCCTCCATAGCCATAGAGATAGATACAGTATGCTTATATCTCTCTCAGCCATGGAGATAGATACTTTATGGTCATATCTCTCTCAGCCATGGAGATAGATACAGTATGGCTATATCTCTCTCAGCCATAGAGATAGATACTGTATGGTCATATCTCTCTCAGCCATAGAGATAGATACTGTATGGTCATATCTCTCTCAGCCATAGAAATAGATACTTTAGGTCATATCTCTCTCGGCCATAGAGATAGATACTGTATGGTTATATCTCTCTCAGCCATAGAGATAGATACTGTATGGTTATATCTCTCTCAGCCATAGAGATGCACTATATATACAAATGTATGTGGACACCACTTCAAATTAGTGGATTCGGCTATTTCAGACACAGCCGTTGCTAGCAGGTGTATAAAATCAAGCACACAGCCATGCAATCTCCATAGAAAAAACATTGGCAGTAGAATGGCCTTACAGAAGAGCTCAGTGACTTTCAACGTGGCACCGTCATAGGGTGCCACATTTTCAACAAGTCAGTTCGGAAAATTTCAGCCCCGCTTGAGCTGCCCTGGTCAACTGTAAGTGCTGTTATTGTGAAGTGAAAACGTCTAGGATCAACAACGGCTCAGTTGCGAAGTGGTAGGCCACACAAGCTCACAGAATGGGGCCACCGAGTTCTGAAGTGCGTAGTGTGTAAAAAAAAAAAAAATATGTATCTCCTCTGTTGCAACACTCACTACCGAGTTCCTCTGGAAGCAACGTCAGCACAAGAACTGTTCGTCGGGAGCTTCATGAAATGGGTTTCCATGGCTGAGCAGCCGCACACAAGCCTAAGATGACCATGCGCAATGCCAAGCGTCGGCTGGAGTGGTGTAAAGTTCGCCTCCATTGGACTCTGGAACAGTGGAAACGCGTTTTCTGGAGTGATGATTCACGCTTCACCATTTGGCAGTCCGGTGGACCAATCTGGGTTTGGCGGATGCCAGGAGAACGCTACCTGCCCAAATGCATAGTGCCAACTGTGAAGTTTGGTGGAGGAATAATAGTCTTTTCTTTTTTTTTCATGGTTCGGACTAGGCCCTTTTAGTTTCAGTGAAGGGAAATCTTAACGCTACAGCATACAATGACATTCTAGACGATTCTGTGCTTCCAACTTTGTGGCAATAGTTTGGCGAAGGCCCTTTCCTGTTTCAGCATGACAATGCCCCTGTGCACAAAGCGAAGTCCACACAGATTAATGCCCATGTTTTAGGATTAAAAATATATATTTTTATTTAAATAGGCAAGTCAGTTAAGAACAAATTCTTATTTACAATGACGGCCTACCCTGGCCAAATCCGGACAACGGATATATATATATATACTATGCTGCTGTTACCCTGAGGCGAAGGAATAAATGAGGGTTCTGCTGTCTTTACACTGTGTATCACCATGCCACCTGGTGGTCAATTACAGTTAGTGTAATTCACTGTTCTACCCAATCCCACAGCCACAGCAAACCACGTGCTGCCATTAGGGGTGGGGCCTGCCAGCTCTGGTATTCTGACAATTCAGTTACCTCTTTGAAACTTTTTAAAGAGAGCGGTCTTAATTCAACTATAAAATATCAATTTACAAAGATTGTACTGAATAGAAAAAAATGAGAGAAAATACAAAATACAAAAGGTGGTGCCTTTTTAAAGCATGATGACAAAGATGTTGAGAATGTTGTCTCTCTTGTCCTCCCCTGCAGCTGCCCTGGAAGTCCCTGACCAGTATCATAGAGTATTACTACATGTGGAAGACCACAGACAGATACGTACAGCAGAAACGGTTAAAAGCAGCGGAGGCAGAGAGCAAGTTGAAGCAAGTCTACATCCCCAACTAGTGAGTATCTACAGACTGAGACAGCAGGTCCTAATGAGCTCCTCCCAAACCCCTAACGTTAACTCTTATGAAGTCTGCAGGTCGGAAGGCTCTGTATAGGCATAAGCCGTGTAGTGGTGGAGCTTCCACCATATTGCTTACACTTTACAGGGAGCAAAATGGGACTGGCTGCAGTATGTTGCGTTTCTGAGACTCTGATCATCTGCCCACTTCCTCATAGCAACAAACCTAACCCCAACCAGCTGAGTGCTAACAGTGTGAAGCCTGGCATTGTGGGAGGCCTAGTGAACGGCTCCGGGGCTGCAGCTGGAGCCACAGTCGGAGCTGGGGGTGTCCCGGGGGTGCTACCAGTGCCCCCAGGACAGACCCCAGGACTGGGCCGCGCTTGTGAAAGCTGCTACAGTGAGTACCACTCCCCTCCACCCACACTCAGTGTTTTTGCTTCATTTAGACCGCATGGAAATGAGTGATTCATTCCATATTGTAGTAAGGCTCCAAGCCATTGCCTCTATGGCTGTCCTTTAACAATGGAGTGAGTTAGAGAGAGTGCGTGAGAGCTAGATGGAGTGAGTGAGCTCAGTGTAATCTAGTCAGAGCTATTTTAGTGTTAATTAATTCAGTCTTAAATGATTAAAGAATGTCACTAACTCTGTGTGTGTGTGTGTGTGTACGTGTCTCTGCGTGTGTGTGTCCTTCCCCATGTGTCTCTGTCTCTCTCTGTGTGTGTAGCCATCAGCTCGTACCAGTGGTACTCGTGGGGTCCCCCCAACATGCAGTGTCGTCTATGTGCCTCCTGCTGGACCTACTGGAAGAAGTATGGAGGACTGAAGATGCCAACAAGACTGGAAGGAGAGAGGCCTGGACCCAACCGCAACAACATGGTAAACAACATGTAAACAACAACAACAAACTGAGATCATGATTAGGATGAGAAGGTTTTCCCAAGTAATCTAAACTGAGCAGGAGAATCTCCTGGCCCTCCTTAATGTCAACCTAGAGAATCTCCTGGCCCTCCTTAATGTCAACCTAGAGAATCTCCTGGCCCTCCTTAATGTCAACCTAGAGAATCTCCTGGCCCTCAATGTCAACCTAGAGAATCTCCTGGCCCTCCTTAATGTCAACCTAGAGAATCTCCTGGCCCTCCTTAATGTCAACCTAGAGAATCTCCTGGCCCTCCTTAATGTCAACCTAGAGAATCTCCTGGCCCTCAATGTCAACCTAGAGAATCTCCTGGCCCTCCTTAATGTCAACCTAGAGAATCTCCTGGCCCTCCTTAATGTCAACCTAGAGAATCTCCTGGCCCTCCTTAATGTCAACCTACAACTCTTTGTCTTGGACTCCTCTTGTCTGATTGTTGTCCATTCTCTAACTCTCTCCTCTTCCTCCTCTCCCCTCTCACTCTGTCTCTCTGGCTTCTCTCTCCTCTTCCTCCTCCTCCTCTCACTCTGTCTCTCTGGCTTCTCTTCCTCCTCCTCCTCTCCCCTCTCACTCTGTCTCTCTGGCTTCTCTTCCTCCTCCTCCTCTCCCCTCTCACTCTGTCTCTCTGGCTTCTCTATCCTCTTCCTCCTCCTCCTCTCCCCTCTCACTCTGTCTCTCTGGCTTCTCTCTCCTCTTCCTCCTCCTCCTCTCCCCTCTCACTGTCTCTCTGGCTTATCTTCCTCCTCCTCCTCTCCCCTCTCACTCTGTCTCTCTGGCTTCTCTCTCCTCTTCCTCCTCCTCCTCTCACTCTGTCTCTCTGGCTTCTCTCTCCTCTTCCTCCTCCTCCTCTCCCCTCTCACTCTGTCTCTCTGGCTTCTCTCTCCTCTTCCTCCTCCTCCTCTCCCCTCTCACTCTGTCTCTCTGGCTTCTCTCTCCCACCCCCCTCCCCTCCTATCCAGTCTCCCCACGGTGTTCCAATGCGTCACAGCGGGAGCCCCAAGTTTGCTGTAAAGACGAAACAGGCCTTCTACCTAATGACCACTCGGGTGACGCGCGCCGCCCGACGCGTCTGTCAGGACATCATCAGACCACGCTTCCTCGCCAGGCACCCCTACCTCCCTCTCAACACAGCCCAAATCAAACAAGAATGTGAGTAACGTACTACACCTCTACCTACACCCCTGTCCTACACACCTATCCTCCACTCCTATCATCCGCTCCTCCACCCCTATCCTCCACTCCTATCCGCCGCTCTTCCACCCCTATCTTCCACCCTTATCCTCCACCCATATCCTCCACTCCGCTCCTCCACCCCTGTCCTACACTCCTCCACCCCTATCCTCCACTCCTATCCTCCGCTCCTCCACTCCTATCATCCGCTCCTCCACCCCTATCCTCCACTCCTATCCTCCGCTCCTCCACCCCTATCTTCCACCCTTATCTTCCACCCTTATCTTCCACCCTTATCCTCCACCCCTATCCTCCAATCCCCCACCCCACTCCTCCACCCCTATCCTCCACTCCTATCCTCCGCTCCTCCACCCCTATCCTCCACTCCTATCCTCCGCTCTTCCACCCCTATCTTCCACCCTTATCCTCCACCCCACTCCTCCACTCCTATCCTCCACTCCTCCACCCCTATCCTCCACTCCTATCCTCCGCTCCTCCACTCCTATCATCCGCTCCTCCACCCCTATCCTCCACTCCTATCCTCTGCTCCTCCACCCCTATCCTCCACTCCTCCACCCCTATCCTCCACTCCTATCCTCCGCTCCTCCACTCCTATCATCCGCTCCTCCACCCCTATCCTCCACTCCTCCACCCCTATCCTCCACTCCTATCCTCCGCTCCTCCACTCCTATCATCCGCTCCTCCACCCCTATCCTCCACTCCTATCCTCTGCTCCTCCACCCCTATCCTCCACTCCTATCCTCCGCTCCTCCACTCCTATCCTCTGCTCCTCCACCCCTATCCTCCACACTATCACAGTGCCATCTGTTTTGTTACCAAAGCCCCATATACTACCCACCACTGCGACCTGTATGCTCTCGTTGGCTGGCCCTCGCTTCATACTCGTCGCCAAACCCACTGGCTCCTGGTCATCTACAAGACCCTGCTAGGTAAAGTTCCCCCTTATCTCAGCTCGCTGGTCACCATAGCAGCACCCACCTGTAGCACGCGCTCCAGCAGGTATATCTCTCTGGTCACCCCCAAAACCAATTCTTCCTTTGGCCGCCTCTCCTTCCAGTTCTCTGCTGCCAATGACTGGAACGAACTACAAAAATCTCTGAAACTGGAAACACTTATCTCCCTCACTAGCTTTAAGCACCAGCTGTCAAAGCAGCTCACAGATTACTGCACCTGTACATAGCCCATCTATAATTTAGCCCAAACAACTACCTCTTTCCCTACTGTATTTATTTATTTATTTTGCTCTTTGCACCCCATTATTTCTATCTCTACTTTGCACATTCTTCCACTGCAAATCAACCATTCCAGTGTTTTACTTGCTATATTGTATTTACTTCGCCACCATGGCCTTTTTTTTTGTTGCCTTCACCTCCCTTATCCTACCTCATTTGCACACACTGTATATAGACTTTTTCTACTGTATTATTGACTGTACGTTTGTTTATTCCATGTGTAACTCTGTGTTGTTGTTTGTGTCGAACTGCTTTGCTTTATCTTGGCCAGGTCGCAGTTATAAATGAGAACTTGTTCTCAACTAGCCTACCTGGTTAAATAAAGGTGAAATAAAAAAATAAAAAAACTCCACCCATATCCTCCACACCTATCCTCCGCTCCTCCACTCCTATCCTCCACCCATATCCTCCACTCCTATCCTCCACTCCTATCCTCCACCAATATCCTCCACTCCCCCACCTCTATCCTCCACCCCTATCCTCCACCCCTATCCCCCACCTCTATCCTCCACCCCTATCCTCCACCCCTATCCCCCACCTCTATCCTCCACCCCTATCCTCCACCCCTATCCTCCACCTCTATCCTCCACCCCTATCCTCCACTCCTATCCTCCACCCCTATCCTCCACTCCTATCCTCCACCTCTATCCTCCACCCCTATCCTCCACCCCTATCCTCCACTCCTATCCTCCACCCCTATCCTCCACCTCTATCCTCCACCCCTATCCTCCACCAATATCCTCCACTCCCCCACCTCTATCCTCCACCCCTATCCTCCACTCCTATCCTCCACCCCTATCCTCCACCTCTATCCTCCACCAATATCCTCCACTCCCCCACCTCTATCCTCCACCCCTATCCTCCACCGCTATCCCCCACCTCTATCCTCCACCCCTATCCTCCACCCCTATCCTCCACCTCTATCCTCCACCCCTATCCTCCACTCCTATCCTCCACCCCTATCCTCCACTCCTATCCTCCACCTCTATCCTCCACCCCTATCCTCCACCCCTATCCTCCACTCCTATCCTCCACCCCTATCCTCCACCTCTATCCTCCACCCCTATCCTCCACCCCTATCCTCCACTCCACTCCTCCACCCCTATCCTCCACTCCTCCACCAATATCCTCCACTCCCCCACCTCTATCCTCCACCCCTATCCTCCACTCCTATCCTCCACCTCTATCCTCCACCCCTATCCTCCACTCCTATCCTCCACCTCTATCCTCCACCCCTATCCTCCACTCCTATCCTCCACCAATATCCTCCACTCCCCCACCTCTATCCTCCACCCCTATCCTCCACTCCTATCCTCCACCTCTATCCTCCACCCCTATCCTCCACTCCTATCCTCCACCCCTATCCTCCACTCCTATCCTCCACCCCTATCCTCCACTCCTATCCTCCACCTCTATCCTCCACCCCTATCCTCCACTCCTATCCTCCACCGCTATCGTCCAATCCTCCACCCCTATCCTCCACTATTTTATTTCCACCTTTACCTTCCCCCTCCACTCCTACCTCCCCCTCAACACAGGTCAAATCAAGGCCTATTGAGAGTACTGAGTAGACCTGGGTCCTGATCATTAAGGCACCACACAAAGGAAACTGAGTAAAACAGGGAGAGACTGTAATTGTCCAATAAGAAATGCCATTTTCCTTTTCTGTTGTAATTTTTTGTGTGACACACATACTAACCCTGTGCTGTGGTGTTGTCCAGGTGCACTGCGGTTGCCAGACGAGCCCAAAAAGCCATTGCCGCTGAAGCCGGTTGACAGGAAGCCTCTGGAGTCAGTGGTCCGATATCTTGGTGGGAATCTCATTCTTACACATCTATAGAGAAGTCTCTAATTTTCAGTCTGCTAAATGGCATATATTAAATATAATAGTCTGTTTTAGCTAGTGTTGATTTGAAATTCATAACTTTGCTGATTAAACTCAAACATCTGTCTCTCTCCTTCCTCTTTCTCCCTCCCTTCCCCTCTTTCTCTCCCCTCCCTCTCTCCATGCCCAGAGGCCCACCCGTGCCCACCCAAACCTGACCTCCCGCGCGGCCAGACCGTAACCACGGGCAGCCTGACACCCATCAAGTCGACGCCTAACATCCTCAACAACGGATCACCCACCATCCTGGGCAAACGCACCTACGAGCAGCACAACGGCATGGACGGTGAGAGACCGGGGAGAGGGAGAGCGGTTCAGAGGTAGAGAGGGGCTGGAGGAGGATAACCTAGATGAAAGACAGTGTGGTCATGGCTAGGGCTGTTGCGGTGACCATATTACCTCCACACCGGCGGTCACGAGTCATGAAGGCAGTCAAATTCCACATGACCGTTTAATCACGGTAATTAGGCTTCTCCAAGCTCTGATGCTGCTGCTGGTTATTAGTAGCCTACCAAACGTGATAACTGTCTGGTACTCAGCACTCTATTGTTCCTCTAATCACTCTGACATCAATGCAAAAGTTTTTGAAAATCTAAACAAACACTTCATGATAGCCCATGAGCTCATTTTGCGCCACATTTCTATAGACTATACAATTGTGGGAGAAAACAGAGTGATGGCCTCTATTAAAAAGAGGAGGATCCCATCAGCTTTCTATAGGCTAGGCCTACTATATTTATTTCTCAACTTTCCTGATGTTAAGCACATTGCTTCTCTTTACAACAGGAGTATAGCCTACCTGGCTGGCATGAAAATAATCCACGGGGAAAAACATCCTCCATTGGCTATTTAAGTGCATAGATGACATGTATTTTTCCCCGCTGCCCCTGTTTCGATACAGGTACGTGATTATGGTCAATTCTAAATCATAACAAATGTCACACATATATTATTTAGTATATGTAAAGACAATATTAAATCAAGACTAGTGTGATGGGTGACAATATTATCCTATCACTTGTGAATGATGCCCAGCATAAGAAACAATGCCTTTTTTTGCGACTTTTTCTAATCATAATCCCACACCTCATGTAGCCTAACCCATAGGCCTATATGTTTTAATAAGATTTGTATCACAACTAAAGTGGCCAAATAACTTCTTAAAATGAAGCACATTAATCCGCTTTACAAGGGGTGTAGGGCCTAACTGGCATAAGTATACAGCGCGTGACTCAAGTTTGGGGAAGATCATTTTCACCATAAAATGCTACGCTTATAATGTGAAGAAATAGCCTAATAGTTGATCAACATTTTAAGCTAAACGTTCTAATCTGTTGCTTCAGCCACATTGCGTAAAAAAGTTTTTGTTGATGCTAGTGGTTGTATTAATTTGGGATCTATCGCATCCCACAACTGTCCCAGACGGTTTGGAATATTTATTTCAATTCAATTAAAATTTAAGGGGCTTAATTAAATTGCTTTATTTCTCGCATAGCATAGGTCAAATTCTGTACTATGGTGATAGTAGATTGACAGGCCAGTGCTTTTGCTGTTCGTTAGGCCGACTCATCTTGTTGGCTGATGAAAAGTAAATGTGGACAGTTCTTCCAATATCTTCAATATGCACCTCGGAATTGGATAAGGACAAGCACAGTTGCGTCCCCGATGTGTCTGTCTTGTAGCCTGTGAGAAAGACCTGATCACGTGACGGGGCGCCATGAGAGACGCTCCGGATTGCGCATCACACTCAGGGAGAAGGGCACACCGCTGCATCCCTGTCCGCAAAAGGCATGGATCTTTTTAGGGTGCATTACGGCCACAAAGGGGATGCCGCCGGGAAATTCAAGGCATTATCAAGTGCTTGTCAAATTATGAATGAGAGACTATTGGAGTGTGTACAGCCTGTGCAAAAAACACAAAGCAGAGCTCATGCCTTTTCAAACAACTTTTTTCAAATCATCATTAGTCTCGTCATACAGCCTCACAATGTATTAAAAATCTAAACATTTGTGACCCGATTCAGGAAACTAGGCGTTTGTCGCAAGTCACGACTTAACAGGAGAGCCGTTTGAATGTGAACAAATGTTTTTTTTATCAAAATGCGTTTTTTTGTTGCAGAAATGCCTTCTTGAACATGTGAACTTTCATGTGCCTTGATAACAAACTAGTATGCCATCTGTAAATATGAAAACAATTGTTAAATTACGAGCCTTGTTGATTAAGCCACAGAAAAAGTCAGCAACCTTCCTACTAGCCATGATTGGCTGAGATAATGAGTGGGCTGGACATCCCGAGAGCGGAGTTCGGATTGGTCTGCCATAGAAGCTCGTCAGTCTGTGTTGGTAATCCTGTCGAACGCAGCTTTTTTTATGTATTGTGTAGTGGAGCTGCATAAGTGTGGCTGTCCACTTTCTGGAGGATCAAGTTTTGAAATCAGTGTAATTAGAGTTTGATAGCTAAAGAGATGGAGGAAACACCTGTCTCCGGGTTACATCTTCAAACTAAGGGCAACACGTTTTGTAATTTTGACAAAGTGGTTTCAAGCTAACATTAGCTGGCTGGCTCCCGAGCTGATGTTATTATTCGTTTCCCAGAGCCGTATGCTGTTCTAGTTAGAGCCTAATGTTAGATAGCTAATATTGAACATGGTTGATTAGATCCCAGCACTGTGGCATTGTTGGCACTGTTCATTGTTGTTTGACTAGCTAACGTTAGCTGGCTGGCTCGTTAGCTAACGTTATGTGACGTGTGTGAACTTACACTTTGTTTATCTAGCTAGGTACATTGTTTATTGTATATGTCTTATGCTAAAGTGTACTGTTAGCTAGCTAGCTAACGTTAGCTGGCAGGCTCCCTAGCTGACATTATTAGTTTCCCAGAGCCGTATGCTGTTCTAGTTAGAGACTAATGTTAGCTAGCTAACATTGAACATGGTTGGTTAGCTCCCAGCACTGTGGCGTTGTTGGCACTGTTTATTGTTTAACCTGTTATGGCTGCAGCCAGACGTCATCCCGACGCCGGTACACCTATGACAACATCCAGCTCAAGTGCACGGCGCGAAATTCAAAATCTATTTTTTTTTTAATATTTAACTTTCACACATTAACAAGTCCAATACAGCATTTGAAAGATAAACATCTTGTCAATCCAGCCAACATGTCAGATTTTTTAAATGTTTTACAGAGAAAACACCACATATATTTATGTTAGCTCACCACCAAATAAAAAAGGAGGACAGACATTTTTCACAGCACAAGTAGGATGCAAGTAGCATGCACAAGCCAACCTAACTAACCTAGAACCAACCTAAATAACCTAGAAAAAACTACCTCAGATGACAGTCCTATAACATGTTACACAATAAATCTATGTTTTGTTCAAAAAATGTGCATATTTTAGCTATAAATCAGTTTTACATTACTGCTACCATCATAGCTACAGTCAGAAATCGCACGGGAGTAGCCAGAGAAAATACAGACACCAACGTCAACTACCTAATTACACATCATAAAACATTTCAGAAAAATATATGGTGGATAGCTAATGAAAGAGAAAGATCTTGTGAAGAGAGCCAATATTTCCGATTTTTGAAGTGTTTTACAGCGAAAACACCACATATATTTATGTTAGTTCACCACCAAATACAAAAGACAGACAGACATTTTTCACAGCAACGGTAGCATGCAAGTAGCATGCACAAAGCTAACCTAACTAACCTAGAACCAACCTAAATAACCTAGAAAAAACTCCCTCAGATGACAGTCCTATAACATGTTACACAATAAATCTATGTTTTGTTCGAAAAATGTGCATATTTTAGCTATAAATCAGTTTTACATTACTGCTACCATCATAGCCACCATCACAGCTACAGTCAGAAATCGCACGGGAGTAGCCAGAGAAAATACAGACACCAACGTCAACTACTAATTACACATCATAAAACATTTCAGAACAATATATGGTGGATAGCTAATGAAAGAATAAGATCTTGTGAACAGAGCCAATATTTCCGATTTTTGAAGTGTTTTACAGCGAAAACACAATATATCGTTATATTAGCTTACTACAATAGCTAGCACACAGCAGCATTGATTCTAGTCAAACGGTAGCATAGAACAGTTCGACAGATATATGAAAAAGCATCCCAAATTGGGTCCTTATCTTTGTTGATCTACCATCAGAATGTTCTCCAAGGGGTCCTTTGTTCAGAAATGTCTTTATTTCGATCCAGAACGAACAATTTCCCTCTTGAATTAGCAAGCACACTGGCAGTGCGACGCTAACCTCTCCATCTTGAAAAAATTATTGCGTCGCATCACGTCTAAAGTCCAGAATACATTTCAATAATATAATTAAAGTATATTGAAAAAACATACTTTAGGATGATATTGTGACATGTATCAAATAAAATCGAAGCCAGAGATCATATTCACCTATAACGACGGTTTTCCAGGAGGCTACTCCAGATCCAACTTCGCGCCTTCCAAAAAAAATAAAGTGCGCACTTCTCACTCCAAGATGTTGTATACAATCCCTGACCGAGATAATCAAGTGATTTCTTCTCTCACTTCCGCATGACACCCAGAGGAAGGCGTATGACGTGTTTCTACAGTCCTAAGTGACATGCCCTTTTATAGACAAGGGCTTGAAAAGCGACATCGATTTTGGAAATCTCACTTCCGGATAGGAAATGGGCTGTAAAAATTGTTCTGTTCCACTTAGAGAAATAATTAAAACGGTTTTAGAAACTAGAGACTGTTTTCTATCCAATAGTAATAATAATATGCATATTGTAAGAGCAAAAATTGATTAAGAGGCCGTTTGAAAATTTGCACATATTTTCCAGTTTTTCAATACGCCCCCTGCAGCCATAACAGGTTAACTAGCTAACGTTGGCTGGCTGGCTCGTTAAGTGACGTGTGTACAACACCCGTTGAATATGGCCGGTGTCAGTAAACATCAGCAAAAAAGCGTAATGAAATTGTTGCCAGCAGAGCTGGTTAGGCTGTTTTCATGTTATCCAGAGGTAAACAAATCATCGGCCAGAGCGTCAAGTGTGCACTTCGAGAGCGAAACGAGATGGGTGGGGCTAAAGGTGAGGGTGTGAACGATGCTGAATGGGTGAAGATGGCTCTTTAGCAGAACATTCAAAGGCGATTTTCTCAAAAGTGAGTTTACAAGTTGATCAACATTCAAATCAGAATTACTTTCCCATTGTTCTTCAAATACAGTGTATTATATACCATTTTGTAGCTCTGAGTCTCTACTTTTATATAATGTAAAAAACACCATTTCAAATTTTGCTACATAAGACTGAATCCAGGTGGTGAGTTACATATAGCCCATTGTTTGTAGAACAACTAAAGTTACAAATAATAACTCTAAATTAAGCATACAGGAGTACTTATTTCTTTGTTAACCTCTCAACACAGAATAGCCGCATGTGCGTACTCCCTCAGATCGTTTGGAGAAAATATTTAAATTTATTCAGCTTTGTTCAATTGAATTCTTCATACAATAAAATAATATAAAATAATACCATGGCTAATGTTGTCTGGCTGGCTCGTTAGCTAACGTTATGTGACGTGTGTACAACACCCGTTGAATATGGCCGGTGTCAGTAAACTGCTAAATGAACTAGTGTATCCCACAGCCATTTGGCATAGCCACATCAGGACCTAACATAAGGACAACTCGGAGTATGCTATTCTGTTCTTCTGAAATAGACTACATTTTCTTCATATCATGCTTCTTCAGACCTGTCTAAAATAAATAATGGATTCATTGTAGGCTATATTACATGGATTTATTAGACTTTTTAAAATGACTTGTAGGCTATGTGTGGAAACCAGGAGATGCTAAATGTGTTTATGCTAATTAACGGTCAATTACCGTGAGACCGACAGTTATTTGCTTGACAATCACAGACTGACAAAATGTTGAGACCGCCACAGCCCTAGTTCATGGCTAACCCTAACCCTCCTCTGGTTTTAATCTGCTCCCCAACATTGTATCTTTTGTATTTGTCTCCCTCTCCTTTTTTGCTGCCTCTCTTTTCCCACCCCTCCACCTAAACATTTCTCCACCCCTCCACCATCTCTACCTTTCTCAAACCCTCCGCCACCTCAACCTTTCTCCACCCCTCCCCCCACCTTTCTCCACCCCTGCCCACCTCCCTTTCTCCACCCCTCCCCCACCTCTCCCTTTCTACACCCCTCCAACACCCATCTCTCCCTTTCTACACCCCTCCCCCACCTTTCTCCACCCCTCCCCCACCTAAACCTTTCTCCACCCCTCCCCCACCTCAACCATACGCCACCCCTCCCCCACCTAAACCTTTCTCCACCCCTCCACCACCTCAACCTTACTCCACCCCTCCCCCACCTCAACCATACGCCACCCCTCCCCCACCTAAACCTTTCTCCACCCCTCCACCACCTCTCCCCTTCTCCACCCCTCCCCCACCTCAACCTTTCTCTACCCCTCCCCCCACCTCAACTTTTCTCTACCTCTCCCCTTCTCCACCACCTCTCCCTTTCTCCACCCCTCCCCCACCTCAACCTTTCTCCACCCCTCCCCCAAAGCAACCTTACTCCACCCCTCCCCCACCTCAACCTTACCCCACCCCTCCCCCACCGAAACCTTACTCCACCCCTCCCCCACCTCAACCTTACTCCACCCCTCCCCCACCTCAACCTTACTCCACCCCTCCCCCACCTCAACCTTTCTACACCCCTCCACCACCTCTCCCTTTCTACACCCCTCCCGCGCCTCAACCTTACTCCAACCCTCCACCTTACTCCACCCCTCCCCCGCCTCAACCTTTCTCCACCCCTCCCTCCCCCAAAGCAACCTTACTCCACCCCTCCCCCACCTCAACCTTACTCCACCCCTCCCCCACCTCAACCTTACCCCACCCCTCCCCCACCCTTTCTCCACCCCTCCCCCACCACAACCTTTCTCCACCCCTCCCTCACCTCTCCCTTTCTACACCCCTCCCCCGCCTCAACCTTACTTCAACCCTCCACCTTCCTCCACCCCTCCCCCACCCTTTCTCCACCCCTCCCCCACCACAACCTTTCTCCACCCCTCCCTCACCTCTCCCTTTCTACACCCCTCCCCCGCCTCCACCTTACTCCACCCCTCCACCACCGCAACCTTTCTCCATCCCTCCCCCACCGCAACCTTTCTCCACCCCTCCCCCACCGTAACCTTTCTACACCCCTCCACCACCTCAACCTTTCTCCACCCTTCCCCCACCTCAACCTTTTTTCACTCCTCCCCCACCGCAACCTTTCTCCACCCCTCCACCACCTCTCCCTTTCTACACCTCTCCCCCACCTCAACCTTACTCCACCCTTCCCCCACCTCAACCTTTCTCCACCCTTCCACCACCTCAATATTTATCCCCCCCCTCCCCCACCTCAACCTTTCTACACCCCTCCCCCACATCAACATTTTTTCACTCCTCCCCCACCGCAACCTTTCTCCACCCCTCCCCCTCCCCCACCGCAACCTTTCTCCACCCCTCCCCCACCGTAACCTTTCTACACCCCTCCACCACCTCTCCCTTTCTACACCCCTCCCCCACCTCAACCTTACTCCCCCCCTCCACCACCTCTCCCTTTCAACACCCCTCAACCTTTCTCCACCACCTCTACCTTACTCCACCACCTTTTCTCCACCCCTCCACTCCCTTTCAGTTTCCCTTTCAGTCTCAATATACTGTACTACTGTAAATGTGGTTACGGATGTCTACTTTTTTTCTCACCAACTCTTCACCTTTCACTCTCTTTCTCTTACTCTACCTTTCCCAACCTTCTTTCTCTCCAGTTTATTTTTCCCCCTCCCTGCTCTCTCCAGCTCTCTCTCTACCCATCTCTCCCTCTCCCCCTCTATCTCTCTCTCCCCCATCTCTCCATCGCCATCTCCCTCTCTTTCACGCTCTCCCTCCATATCTCTCGCTTTTTCTCGCCATCTCGCTCTCTCATTTCCATATCTCCTCTCTCTCTCTTTGTCTCTGTATATCCATCTCAGTATGTTGTAGTGAATGCTGGTTTCTCTCCCTGTGGTTTATATAGCTCCAGGCTATATGGTGGGTGTTGTCATGGTAACGGAAGGTAGCCAGGAACTATCTGAGACTAGAGGGGTAGTTTGGTCCGGTGGGACCTCACCGGTAATAACCCTGCTCCTCTCCTGGACCAGACCACACTCATTAGGGACTATGTCCATGCTCTGTTCAGAAAGGAAGAGCACATATAAAAACTGTGTGTTAATATGTCTGCAGAGAGAGAGAGAGATATGTGGAGGAGGAGATAAGTCTATAGGCTACCTACACTGAGTGGTTGTTTTAGTTCTGCAGTGCAGACTAGCTAGTAGCTACAGACATCTTCTCTGGGTTTGGAGTTTGGACGGGAGCCAAGTCTCCATGGATATGTGCTGTCTGACTAGTCTGACCGGCACTCCATGTCTTTCTCTCCTTTGTTTTGGAAACATCCTCTGAGCTTAAAGAAACTTCTACACATCACAGACTGCACTACTACATGAATAACATGTATAGGCTACTGCAAGTTTCAGTCAATCTCAGTGATATGTTGTATGAACAGAGCAGTTGGATTAGAGTCCTGTTTAGTCTGAGTCTGTAATTGTCTGTCTGTAGCAATGTCTTTCTGTCCTCAGGGTTGGGGTTTGGGACAAGAGGTGTGTCACTGGGTAGAATGGCTCTCCTGCAGCGCAGGGCAGAGACATGGCAGACATGAACATGTAGTTCTACATAGACCACCAGGGGGCAGGAGAGGTCATATTTTATTGCTGCTGCTCCATCAGCATAAGTCACAAAGTGATGAATGCGGCAAAGGGATAGACTATATAGTGTGGCTGTGTGCATTTGCCATGCGTGTGTTTGTGTGTGAATTAATATCCCTCTGTCCTCTGCTAGGAACAAAGCCCAAAGCCCCACAGTGGGACATCATGGCCAAGAGAACAGCTGAGCCAGGCAGGACCACTTCTGCCCCCATGCAGCAGGACGAGGTACATGAACTGGACTGACTGACCACAGCAGGGACCTCACTACAACCTTCATATAAGGTAGGAAACCTCTCATTCAAGGATGAATTGATTGATGGCTGATTTGATGTAAAATGGACACTCACGCATGACTGTAAGTCGCTTTGGATAAAACCGTCTGCTAAATGGTATATTATGTAAGGCATAAACGGCGACGTTCTGTACATTACCTTGGAAATAATGAACGGCACTTCTTCCCTTTGCAGAGTTAATTGTTCCAATGTAATGTACAGAACGGAGGTGTTTATCCTGCTTACACCACAGTTGCCAAAGAAAACAATACTAAAGCACACATTTACCAGTAGGGGAAAAAATTGTTGATATTTCTTTATAAGATAACTCACACTTTCTCATCTTTTGGTTGCTAGAGACGTTAGTTCGATTGGTTCGATATTTATGGACGCGACCCAGTTGTTCATTCTATATGATCAATACAGTTACTACAAAGATACAGGCGTCCTTCCTGACTCAGTTGCCGGAGAGGAAGGAAACCGCTCAGGGATTTCAACATGAGGCCAGTAGTGATTTTAAAACGGTTACAGAGTTTAATGGCTGTAATAGGAGAAAACAGGATGGATCAACATCGTAGTTACTCCACAATAGCCTAGTGGTTAGAGCGTTGGACTAGTAACCGGAAGGTTGCAAGATCGAATCCCCGAGCTGACAAGGTAAAAATCTGTCGTTCTGCCCATGAACTGTTCCTAGGCCGTTATTGAAAATAAGAATTTGTTCTTAACTGACTTGCCTAGTTAAATGAAGGTAAAAAAATAAAATACTAACCTAAATGACAGAGTGAAAAGAAGGAAGCCTGTACAGAATAAAAATATACATCCTTCAATAAATCTTAGGGATAGCCCCATTTTTTTCAATTTTCGCCTAAATGACATACCCAAATCTAACTGCCTCTAGCTCAGGCCCCGAAGCAATGATATGCATATTCTTGGTACCATTTGAAAGGAAACACTTTGAAGTTTGTGGAAATGTGAATTGAATGTAGGAGAATATAACACAATAGATGTGACAGAAGAAAATACAAAGAAAAAAACAACCAGTGTTTTTTTACCACCGTCTTTGAAATGCAAGAGAAAGGCCACTGTTATAGCCATCACTCTGGTTGTAATTCCGATAGTGTCCACAAGATGACAGCAGTGAATGTGCAAAGTTTCAGATGGATAACTTGGAGTATGACTGATCCACAAGACTTTTAGTGTGAAGTCCCCAGGTACATTTGGGCAAATCGTGAAGAAGACATTCGCATTCATATTCCATTTTTCTGCAAGAATATCATCAAATCTGTATACTTGGACTTTGATTTAGCTTTCCAAGTATTAGTAGCCATATTATAAGTTCAACATTAGCAAAACAACCAGGTTTCATAACTTCATAACTCTGAATATCCTTATAATTTTTGTTCAAAATGGAAAGGCATGCTATCGTACAAGGTTAGAAGCTACATTTTACGACATATACAGGGTTTCCAGATACTCCCATAAAGCCCAGCTCATTGACTATCTAGCTAGCTTTGTTTGGTGCTTTGGTGATTGGTGCTTATTTGACAAAGATACAGTCGTTCAAGAGATGGCCGCCCGTGTCATCGGTGTGCCATGAAGGCGTCGCTCTCTGACCAAATATGGGGTCCTATAGGATATACTACACCCCTAATGAAATAGTGAAGTCTTGTTACCTTCTAGGATCTCTGAGGAATAGATAACGAACGTGATTTGACTCATTCAAACAACATTTAGAGTGAGATTTTCACAGATTCCTTTCTTTGCAAATTGAAGGAGTGGAAATACAAAATCGATCGTGCATGCTATATGGACCTTTTTAGGGTATGAAAAATGATTTTATCTAACAAAACGACACTTCATGTTATATCTGGGACCCTTTGGATGATAAATCAGAGCAAGATTTCAGAATGTTAAGTACACATTTCACCTTCAGAGGTGAATTTATCAAACCTATCGCGGTGAAAAAACTGTTTTGTTGTTAGGAGCTCTCCTCAAACAATAGCATGCCATTTTATCTCAGTAATAGCTACTGTAAATTGGACAGTGCAGTTATATTAACAAGTATGTAATCTTTGATCTGATATAAGACACTTATATGTATCGACGTTTGTTGTTTCTCTAAAATCTGAGATCTTGACATAACGTGCTGCATGATTTACAACTGTCTCGTTGACGGGATGTCGATCTGTGGTGTAATGAAGTGATAATACCAGAGCATATATCGGTACGGGTTAGAGGGCATTATCACTTTATACAACGGGTTACCAACATATTTAAATAATGATTGACATATTTTTGTACATTTTGATTAATTTATTCATACGATTTCATCCTTCCACAAGATACAGTCCCGACATCTAGGGTCAATACCCAAGCCGGCTGGTCGTTTGATCTATCGGTTGGGTTGCCAGAAACGCGACCCAGTCGTTTAGTCTTTTTGTTCTGTATCTATGGACGCGACCCTGTTGTTTGTTCTAAATGTTTCCATTGCCATACTGGCTACATTCTTATCCCTTGCTTGCTAGCTAGCCAACTACAGCTAACTTACAGTCACGTCAAAAAGTACAACCAGAATAACAGCAAAGTAGTTGCATTTGCAGCTGCACTACAAATATCTAGGTGTCTGGTTAGACTGTAAACTCTCCTTCCAGACTCACATTAAGCATGTCCAATCCAAAATTAAATCTAGAATTGGCTTTCTATTTCGCAACAAAGCCTCCTTCACTCATGCCGCCAAACATACCCTCGTAAAACTGACTATCCTACCAATCCTTGACTTCGGCGACGTCATTTACAAAATAGCCTCCAACACTCTACTCAGCAAACTGGATGCAGTCTATCACAGTGCCATCCGTTTTATCACCAAGCCCCATATACTACCCACCACTGCGACCTGTATACTCTCGTTGGCTGGCCCTCACTACATATCCGTCGCCAAACCCACTGGCTCCAGGTCATCAATACGTTTTTGCTAGGTAACGTTCTGCCTTATCTCAGCTCACTGGTCACCATAGCAACACCCACCCGTAGCACACGCTCCAGCATGTATATTGCACTGGTCATCCATAAAGCCAACACTTCCTTTGGCCGCCTTTCCTTCCAGTTCTGCTGCCAATGACTGGAACGAATTGCAAAAATCTCTGAAGCTGGAGACTTATATCTCCTTCTCTAACTTTAAGCATCAGCTGTCAGAGCAGCTTACTGATCACTGTACACAGCCAATCTGTAAATAGCACACCCGACTACCTCATCCCCATATTATTTCTTACCCTCTTGCTCTTTTGCACCCCAGTATCTCTACTTGCACATCATCATCTGCATATCTATCACTCCAGTATTAATGCTAAATTGTAATTATTTCGCCTCTATGGCCTATTTATTGCCTACCTCCCTACTCTTCTACGTTTGCACACACTGTGCATCGATCTTTCTATTTTTCTCTTCTTTTGTGTTATTGACTGTACGTTTTTTTATGTGTAACTCTGTGTTGTTGTTTTTGTCGCACTGCTATGCTTTATCTTGGCCAGGTCGCAGTTGTAAATGAGAACTTGTTCTCAACTGGCCTACATGGTTAAATAAAGGTGAAATAAAAAATGTAATAAAAACATTTTAATTTGTTTAAGCTGTTTTCTAGTGACATTTATTTGGATACATCCATAATAATGACCTAATGAGGTGCGATTTCGCCTGGCATAGAAAATATGCTCTCATCAGGACACTGTTGTTCAGAGGAGCTATCCAACAACACAGCTAACACAATCCCTTCAAACTGAAGCTAGAAAGACTGCAAACTAGCTGCACTTATTTTATTTTATTTAACCTTTTTTCAATTGACATTCTTTGTTTATATCCATAAAAATTATGCTAGCTGATTCATGATTTTGACTGGCTGAGAAATGCTGCCTGCCTGTGTGTCTCGTCCCGACTCCCAACACGTTCATTACTATGGGACAACTGGAGATCAAATTTGAATATTGAAACAATATAGCAAATGTCGGAGAGACAGCCAGCAAGGTTTATACAAATCTCTGCTGTTGAAAACTACATGTTAGTCTAAAATAAATTTGAGATAATGTCTAGGGTTATAGTGGAGATCAAGTTTATAAATTGCCTGGCTGGGCTGATGAGACAGTGGATTGCGCAGTCAGATGGAACAGGGTAAATAGGCATTTTAACGTCATAGATTTAGCCGGTGGTAACTTGTGGAATAGACACCGGCTGGAATGCGGTTTTAGCCATCATTCAGGATTAGAACCACCCGTTGTATAATATTTTATGTATTAAGATGCATTTGTCCATATGGGCTTATAAAATGCTAGATATTCCAAAAGTAATCCATTTACAGTGTGTTAAATAATACACTATTGTGCACTAGAACCATATAGTGGATTATTAAGTCTCAACCCTCTTCTTGTGTTTTCTTACCCCAGGTAACATCCAAAGATGGAGTTGGGGGGGATTTGAGTGGAGCAGGGATGGAGGCCGCAGCACCATCACTGATTGGCCACCATCTCACACAATCAGCATGAGCCTGCAAACTGTCAAAGACCAACCAACCAATCGTCTTTTGGAATGGAAGGAATAGAACTAAGGCTGTGGCCTATCAGAAGACTGCCTGACTGTACAGGACTGTGTTTATTACTTAACCTTTCTTGTTATTACTGTCATTACTGTAATTATTATTTTGTTTATTTTAGTTTAATTTTTTTTACCAACTATAACCCGAAGCTTAAGTTTAATTGTTGATAATAAAAAATAAAAAAAAAGATGAAACTTAGTTTCATGAAAACTGCTTTCGTTGTTGCGTGGAAAACCCCTGTGGAAAAGGGTGAAAGAAGGACTGTCTGTATTGTAATATAAGCCACTTGCATCTTTTTTTAACAGGTTTATTAAACATATGGCAAGGAGATGAACATTCATTTCAATGACATAAGTATACTTCCTTGGTTATTTTTATTATTATTTTGAAATCTTCAAGAGGATTCTGTTTTGTGAGCAGGCCCGACCCTATTTGACCAGAGAGGTTTAACTTATTGAGAAAGACTGAAACATGCTGTTTTTTCTACCTTTTTCACAAGTAATGCATCTATGCTTCAATGATGTAATTAAAATGATAATAGATTTTTTTCGCCTTGTGTGGGATTACTGTTCTGGTTCTGGAACTCCTAGATAGCGTCCCAAATGGCACCCTAAACCCTATATACTGCACTTGTTTTGACCATGGCTCTGGTCAAACGTAGTGCACTATATAGGGCTCACAGGGTTCTGGTCAAAAGTAGTGTACTATATATGGAATATGATGACATTTGGGACGCATCCCTATATGAGGTGCTATTAGTGGTGGTGATGTCAATGCTTCTGTTAACTGAAATACGACTGCTAGAGGTTTTGCCCTGCCCCCTGTCTCCTAAACCACTTCCAGGTCACCCAGGTTCTGTTGATGACAGGCTTTTTTAGAGACCAGGCTGTATGTCAGGTTCAGGATATGGGTCAATTCCATAAGAGCTGTCTTTACCTGGTGAAGTCAAATCAAGGCTAAGGCCGAGTCCTGTGTCAAAGTTTATTTTTTTATTTAACTAGGCAAGTTATGTTATTTACAATGACGGCCTACCCCGGCCAAACCCTAACCCAGACGACCCTGGGCCAATTGTGTGCCCTCTATGGGACTCCCAATCACGTCCGGTTGTGATACAGCCTGGAATCGAACCAGGGTCTCTAGTTAAGCCTCTAGCACTGAGATGTAGTGCCTTAGACCGCTGCGCCACTCAGGAGCCAAAAGTGGAATACAGTTGAGGTCGGAAGTTTACATACACCTTAGCCAAATACATTTAAACTCAGTTTTTCACAATTGCTGACATTTAATCCTTGCAAGAATTCCCTGTCTTAGGTCATTTAGGATCACCACTTTATTTTAAGAATTTGAAATGTCAGAATAATAGTAGAGAGAATGATTTATTTCAGCTTTTATTTCTTTCATCACATTCCCAGTGGGTCAGAAGTTCACATACACTCAATTAGTATTTGGTAGCATTGTCTTTTAAATTGTTTAACTTGGGTCAAGCATTTCGGGTGGCCTTCCACATCCTTCCCACAATAAGTTGGCCAAATTACGGCCCATTCCTCCTGACAGAGCTGGTGTAACTGAGTCAGGTTTGTAGGCCTCCTTGCTCACACACGCTTTTTCAGTTCTACCCATAAATGTTCTATTGGATTGAGGTCAGGGCTTTGTGATGGCCACTCCAATACCTTGACTTTGTTGTCCTTAAGCCATTTTGCCACAACTTTGGAAGTATGCTTGGGGTCATTGTCCATTTGGAAGACCCATTTGCCACCAAGCTTTAACTTCCTGACTGATGTCTTGAGATGTTGCTTCAATAAATCCACATAATTTCCCTACCTCATGATGCCATCTATTTTGTGAAGTGCACCAGTTCCTCCTGCAGCAAAGCACCCCCACAACATGATGCTGCCACTCCCGTGCTTCACGGTTGGGATGGTGTTCTTTGGCTTGCAAGCTTCCCCCTTTTTCCTCCAAACATAACGATGGTCATTATGGCCAAACAGTTCTATTTTTGTTTCATCAGACCAGAAGACATTTCTCCAAAAAGTATGATCTTTGTCCCCATGTGCAGTTGCAAACCGTAGTCTGGCTTTTTAATGGTGGTTTTGGAGCAGTGGCTTCGTCCTTGCTGAGCGGCCTTTCAGGTTATGTCGATATAGGACTTGTTTTACTGTGGATATAGATACTTTTGTACTTGTTTCCTCCAGCATCTTCACAAGGTCCTTTGCTGTTCTGGGATTGATTTGCACTTTTCGAACCAAAGTACGTTCATCTCTAGGAGACAGAACGCGTCTCCTTCCTGAGTGGTATGTCGGCTGCGTGGTCTCATGGTGTTTATACCTCCGTACTATTGTTTGTACAGATGAACGTGGTACCTTCAGGCATTTGGAAATTGCTCCCAAGGAGGAACCAGACTTTTGGCCAGGTCTTGGCTGATTACTTTTGATTTTCGCATGATGTCAAGCAAAGAGGCACCGAGTTTGAAGGTAGGCCTTGAAATGAATCCACAGGTACACCTCCAATTGACTCAAATTATGTCAATTGGCCTATCAGAAGCTTCTAAAGCCATGACATCATTTTCTGGAATTTTCCAAGCTGTTTAAAGGCACAGTCAACTTATTGTATGTAAACTTCTGAACCACTGGATTTGTGATACAGTGAATTATAAGTGAAATAATCTGTAAACAATTGTTGGAAAAATTACTTGCGTCATGCACAAAGTAGATGTCCTGACCGACTTGCCAAAACTATAGTTTGTTAACAAGAAATTTGTGGAGTGGTTGAAAAACGAGTTTTAATGACTCCAACCTAAGTGTATGTCAACTTCCGACTTCAACTGTATATACTACTTCCAGAGGTCTTGCCCTGCCCCCTCCAAAATTCAATGTTGCCTTGGCAGTCACCTAATGTCTCATTTGTCTGTGTGAAGGAGAAAGACAGAGGTTGAGGTTGTAATTCAAGTTTCCCTGTGAAATGAAATGAACAGCTAAACTCTGCATTCTCTTGTAAAGTGACTATAATTAGTGGATGAGGTACCTCTGCTTTTAACACCTGATATCCTGAACTGTTCACACAGCAGACAACTAAAATATTCATATTTTAAATATGCCAAGTCTGACAGCATGGGACCTTACAGCCAAACTGCACGCGCGCGCAGTGGTACCGAGGCTGCCGTGCAGCTCCCCCGGGACTGCTGCGCAGAAATATCAGCCCACGGAGAGAAGCACGAGATTGTAACTTCACTCAACTTTCTAGAGCAGTGGTCACCAACCCGTCAATCGCGATCGACTGGTCGATCTCCAAAGCATTCCCAGTAGATCGCCAAACATTTCTGTAAAAAACCCAACGATAAAGCCTTGTGTTCCTATTTTTTTGTCTAGGTCCGTTGTATGTAGGTGCACCCGATTCAGCTGCTCTGCGTGCGTTTGTGTCTGAAGGCACAAACGCTGTTTTCCGGGCGGGCCCAGAGAGCAAATCACCTATATAGTTACCACTGGCCAATCGGATGCAATAAAGTAGCATGCATTAAAGAAAGCTACAGCAAAGTTGATACTGTGAGATTTGAAAACGTTTAAAACCACGACTAGAGAGACCTTCAACAAATACAGCAAAGAGATGCTGTTTTTCATGAGTGTCGAGGAATATTTCACTTTCTCTGCTCATAGGAGTAACACCAGTAATTTGTACATGAGACAGAAATAATGCGGTGCGACTCCAGTTTCGCCATGAGCTGAAAGACTCCCTTTTTGGTCCGCGGAGGAAAGGGAGAGCAGAGGGATGTTGACAGACGGACCCTCAGTCTGCTGCTCTCTCCCTCCGCTGAGACTGACCATCAGATACAGGCACCATCAGCCTAGTAAAATAACAATACAAAGCTAATTATGTAAATGTATGCTCACTCAGCTGTGCTTCACAAGTAATACAATAACTGATATATTACCGGTGTGATCATTCAGTCTGTAATATTCATATGTGTAAACATACTGAATTATAATTGGATGCATTTTACCGCCGTATCATACTGTGCTATGATTGGACCACCCAGATGGTTAGGTCATGGTCAGTTGATCATGGTTGGAGATACGTGAACATGCCAGTTATAGCTAGCTAATAAAGAGCTACGTTAAGAAATATCCTGTAGTACTGCATTTTATTATTTTGTACAAAATTGTACTGCATTGACACCAACTACTCAGCCCGTACTCTACACAGACTGATGCAGCATAAACAATCAGAGCTGCAGCAGGCCTATATGCAAATAGACCATTCCAAAAAATGATCTGTGCCATTTACTTTACACTGGGCTGTGTTTACAGCATTAGCGGTCGTGAGTAGATGCGCTTCCGCATTTAACCCGCACCTCTCTGAATCAGAGAGGTGCGGGGGGCTGCCTTAATCGAGATCCATGTCTTCGGTGCAAGGAGAACAGAGCAAGACAGTTGGTTAACTGTCTTGCTCAGGGGCAGAAGACGTGGATGTTGATTAAGGCAGCCACCCGCACCTCTCTGATTCAGGGGGGTTGGGTTAAATGCGGAATACACATTTCAGTTGAAGGCATTCAGTTGTACAACTGACGAGGCTACGGTCCAAACACTTAAAAGACACACCCTATCCCCTCAACTTAAGTGGACACTTCTGATGACGTCTCATGACGTGTGACGAGTATACACTTGCAGGGCAAGGGGCAAGGGCGGCAGGAATAATTTTTAAATGTACCACCCTTGGCCGGAAATTCGTCACACCTGTAACTTGTGGGTGCTTTATATGCGCTACAGTCAATTATGATTGCATGTCTACTTAAATATATAATTATGAATACACGGCTACTGTATGATAGCTAGCAAATTAATTAGCTAACTTTTTCCCCGGCATCAACCAGCCTTAGCTCGGACAATGACCTGCCAGTCTGCACAGCGCGATATCAACCCAGAGCATATCGGACTGCTTCTCTCTACCATATCACCGGATTTCTGCTGCTCTGGATCATTACACCAGATCATTACTCCGGATCATCACAGCTAGCTAGCTGCAAACGAGTGGCTACTGTTAGCTAATGCCTCTGTCCCGAAGCAAGCACCAGCTAGCCTTGAGCTAGCCCATATACCAGCTAATTCTAGGGCTACAATACCTCCTTTGCCAATTGGCCTGGACCCTTTATTATCGTCACGGAGCCCCGCCCGATGCGGTCTCAACAGGCTATTCTGTTATGATATCGCCAAAGAACCATCTACTAGCCCCGGCCCGCTAGCTTTTCTGAACGTTGTGTCCCCTGCTTGCCCAGCGTAGTAGTGACTACCGAACAGCACCCTGACTCACCTATTGCTGCTCTTTTGACCCTATGATCACTCGGCTACACAGCTGATGCCCCCGGACTGTTTCAATAACACGGTACCTCGCTTTGTTTACCTGCCAGCCCCAGCCTCGAACTCAGGTACTGTATGTACCTAACTGACCCGCCCTGCCCATTCATCGCCATTTACCCGTTGTTGTCTTAGCTCTCCTGATCAACACCTGTGATTGCTTTATGCCTCTCTCAAATGCCAATATGCCTTGTCTACTGCTGTCTTGGCTAGTTTTTGTTTCATTTCACTGTAGAGCCCTCAGTCCCGCTCAAAATGCTTTAGATAGCTCTTTCGTCCTACCCCACACACATGCGGAGACCTCACCTAGGTTAACTGATGCCTCCAGAGTCAAAACGTCTCTCATCGTCACCCAACGCATAGGTTTACCTCCACTGTCCTCACATTCTACCATACCCTTGTCTGTACATTCTACCACACCCAGAAATCTGCTCCTTTTATTCTCTGTCCCCAACACACTAGACGACCAGTTCTTACAGCCTTTAGCCGTACCATTATCCTACTCCTCCTCTGTTCCTCTGGTGATGTAGAGGTTAACCCAGGCCCTGTAGGCCCCAGTTCCACTTCTATTCCCCAGGCGCTATCATTTGTTGACTTCTGTAACCGTAAAAGCCTTGGTTTCATGCATGTTAACATCAGAAGCCTCCTCCCTAAGTTTTTGTTTTTCACTGCTTCAGCACACTCCGCCAACCCTGATGTCCTAGCCATGTCTGATTCCTGGCTTAGAAAGGCCACCAAATATTATGACATTTCCATCCCCAACTACAACATTTCCTACCAAGATAGAACTGCCAAAGGGGGTGGAGTTGCAATCTACTGCAGAGACAGCCTGCAGAGTTCTGTCATACTATCCAGGTCTGTGGCCAAACAGTTCGAGCTTCTACTTTTGAAAATCCACCTTTCTAGAAATAGGTATCTCACTGTTGCCACTTGTTATAGACCCCCCTCAGCCCCCAGCTGTGCCCTGGACACCATATGTGAATTAATCGGCCCCATTTATCTTCAGAGTTTGTACTGTTAGGCGACCCAAACTGGGATATGCTTAACACCTCGGCCGTCCTACAATCTAAACTAGATGCCTTCAATCTCACACAATTTATCATGGAACCTACCAGGTACAACCCTAAATCCATAAACGCGGGCACCCTCTTAGATATCATCCTGACCAACCTGCCCTCTAAATACACTTCTGCTGTCTTCAACCAGGATCTCAGCGATCACTGCCTCATTGCTTGCGTCCGTAATGGGTCCGCGGTCAAACGACCACCCCTCATCACTGTCAAACGCTCCCTAAAACACTTCAGCCAGAGCAGCTTACAGATCATTGCACCTGTACATAGCCCATCTGTAAACAGCCCACCCAACTACCTCATCCCCATATAGTTTTTTTCCTCCTTTGCACCCCAGTATCTCTACTTGCACATTCATCTTCTGCACATCTATCACTCCAGTGTTTAATTGCTAAACTTTCATTATTTTGCCACTATGGCCTATTTATTGCCTTAACTCCCTAATCTTACTTCATTTGCACACACTGTATATAGACTTTTCTGTTGTGTTTTTGACTGTACGTTTGTTTATTCCATGTGTAACTCTGTGTTGTTTGTGTCGCACTGCTTTGCTTTATCTTGGCCAGGTTGCAGTTGTAAATGAGAACTTGTTCTCAACTGGCCTACCTGGTTAAATAAAGGTGAAATAAAAAAGATTGTGACGGGGCATAAGACGAGGGTGTGTCTTTTAAGTGTTTGGACCGCAACCAAGGTATCCCCCTTTCCCTTTTTGTTTTGAGATCAGAGCGAGAGCTGCATGTAGCCACGTGTGCACATTTTGTTCATATCCTTTGCTAGTTAGTGAGTTATTAGCCCAGTTATAAATCATTTGTAGTCAGCAGTAGGGAAGTGAGTGCTTCCTACAAGAGCACAAAACATACATTTCTAGACATCTTTGAAAAGCTAGTCAGGTAAAGAGTTTTTTTTTTGTCTTAAATGGGCGGTGTTGTATTTTTAGACAGGCTGAGTGGAAAAAATATCTCCTGGTCCGACGAATCCCGGTTCCTGTTGCGTCATGCTGATGGCAGAGTCAGGGTTTGGCCTAAACCGCAATGAATCCAACAGGAGTCCATTGATCCGTGGCAGTGGTTTAACCTTCTGGTGTGGTAAATGTTTTTCTGGCACACGTTAGGACATTTGATAAAAATTGAGCAATGATTGAACGCCACAGCGTATCTGAACATTGTTGCTGGCCAGGTGCAACCATTCAGGCTGTTCTGGAGGTGAAGGGGGGTCCGACCTGGTACTAGATGGGTTTACCTAACAAAAAGCCAATGGGTCAGTTTGTGCACAACTCAGATCCGTCACCCTCCCTCTGGCTATAGATACGGGTACATTTAACAGAGTGCCTGAAGAGGTGACAATTTGCCGACTATGTGATCTAGTTTTTTGCCCTCTGTATGGCGATCTGAGACGTTATTTTTTTGTTAATTTCTGGTGCTAACCCTAAAGTATTCTGGTTAAGAGACGAGCAGAGGTGTAACTTTTGTTTCAGTGTTTGAGATTGCATCGTTTGTTCACAATGCCTGGAGGAGAAGGAGAAATGTACTGTTTGTGGCTGTACGATTATTGTATATTTGTAGAATTTGTGAAAAACAAAAAACATGTTTTGAGTACAAGGAAATTGGTACTATTGTTTAGTAGTAGGTGTATGACACTTAAATAAATCATATCACTCAATAATACCCCAGGTCAGGGTCCCTGGAGGTTAGTGGCCATCTGCTCTGTCCTTTGATTATCTCATGACAAATTGGCTGCCTGGGGTAGAAAGGCCTGGGTCCTGTTCAGTAGGGCACACTGTAGCAAAACGTTTCACAAAGGAAAATTGAAACTACACTTGTTCTAATTGGACAAGTTCCGGTAGCACTTTAGCGGTTAAGAGAGTCGGGCCAGTAACCGAAATGTCACTGGTTCGAATCTCCGAGCCGGCAAGTTGGAAAAATCTGCCGTTCTTCCCATGAGCAAGGCAGTTAACCGCCAACAATAACTGCTCCCTGGGAGCCAATAACTTGGATATCGATTAAAGCAGCCCCCGCATCTCTCTGATTCGGAGGGGTTCGGTTAAATGTGGAAGACCCATTTTGGTTGAATGCATTCAGTTGTGCAACTGACTAGGTATCCCCCTTTCCTTTCCACTCTCACTCAGTTTCAAAATGTTTCTCCCCACTGAACAAGACCCAGCTCGGAGTGCTGCTCACTGTTTAAAGGCACTGTTCGTTGAGGTGACGAAAGAGTTAAGATGCAAGAACGGCGTGAGTGGAGCCGGTGCTGGAGCCGTCTCTAAACATGTGCCGCTGTCCTGGCTAGTGGCTACTACTGCAGTCCGTGAAGGATCAGACAGTGGAGGGACGACCGGGAACGGTGTGCCGGTAACAGGACGGTGAGACTTCGCATGGACTGTTAGTCCATATATCACATAAATTATTGACTGTGCTGCATCCGGTGGGACCACCGCAGCGACAATATTACGGTAAGATGTTTAGGTTTTAATAATTTTTGTTACACTTTAAATTAATGTACTTGAAACCGGACAGGACATTGTGCAAGACTACTTTTTTCATCACTACAGTAATTAATATTTATTTGACTGAAATCTCCTCTTGCAAAACGACCCGAGGATAATATGGGTATGCAGCAGTGACATATTGAACCAAATGAATGAAATGTAGCCAAATAAAATATGGGCCAGCTTGTGTCCGCGGTTCGCTGTCATTTTTTTCTCTGTCCAATTTATTTTACAACACTGCAATCATCACGGACAAGACAATTCATGTTTATCTATAAGGATTATAACCAGAGTTTCCCCCGATATTTCCAGTTTCTTCAGATAATATTCGCACATGTTTATTCTCACACTGATTTTAAAGGAACAGTTTGTCGCATTGGCATAATGTAGTGTAGCCTAAAAGAAATGCACACAAAGCCATCGTCAGCAATCAATATTTTGATTTGGGGGAGTACTCAGTAGGGTATGCCACCGTAGCCTATTTGTGTCATGTCATCGACATTTCCCCCACTATCAGCTAGGCTTTGTGAGTTTGCCAATGCAGCGTTTAGAACCGGGACAGGAGAGATGGAGAATCTTGCATCCGCGCAGTAATGCTGCAGTCTCCCCTCCCCCTCGTTCACAAGCCTGGTCAAGGTGTCGTGGCCAACCCTTCTTCTTCCTCTTTTAATTTGAGTGTCCAAGATTCCTAATCCCATGGATATTAACCATGTCACAGGTTGGAGGGCTTAGTTTTTGAACTCCACATACCAGGGTCTTTCAGGGTCCCTGAACTCAATGACACAGAGAGAGGGAGAGAGCTAGAGATAGGGGGCGGGGCCACAGGCTAGTAATTCATTTTACTGAATTAATTTCCACACAGCACAGTAGCCTACCAAATAACCAAATCGCATCCACATTTTCGCATCAAACTTTGCATACTCTTTTAGTCATATAAAGTTTTTTTAAAACATTATTATATATACCACAACAGAGCATGAAAACGAATGAGCGCATGCTGCAGCACCAGAGACGTTTAGATTTCTATACAGACTATTGTTAAAAAAGAGGATAGTCTAAGTTTGGAAAAGTTGTCCATCAAGTGTAAAAATGTAGAGCAACAGAACCGGTTACAACTGAAGTATCTGATCGTCAATGAATTGGAGAAAAAGCCATTAATTGATTAACACAGCAGGCACATATCATCAGGTGTGCACTTGTAATTTATTTTTCATTTGGCAACTATCATTTTCTAATTCATTCTATTTTATTCCATTTTATTGTTGTTACAAAACAGATTTGTGTTGACTGTGGTTCAATAAGAGCATCTGCTAGGCTAAGTGAACAAGTTAGGCATGCATAGCTCACCACATGATCCTCAAACCAAAGACTGGCCAGACTCATGTTTCTTAAAGTGAATTCAAAGGCAAATAAGACATTTTTCGTTTCATTGATATTTAACTCTAAGTAGTTATTTTGTAAAAAAAAAATGTACAGCCTAAATGCTCAATTATAGGCATGTTGTTAAAGTGCTGTTGTTGATGTGTTGTTGTTGAAGTGCTGTTGTTGATGTGCTGTTGTTGATGTGTTGTTGTTGATGTGTTGTTGTTAAAGTGCTGTTGTTGATGTGTTGTTGTTGATGTGTTGTTGTTAAAGTGCTGTTGTTGATGTGTTGTTGTTGAAGTGCTGTTGTTGATGTGCTGTTGTTGATGTGTTGTTGTTGATGTGTTGTTGTTAAAGTGCTGTTGTTGATGTGTTGTTGTTGATGTGTTGTTGTTAAAGTGCTGTTGTTGATGTGTTGTTGTTGAAGTGCTGTTGTTGATGTGTTGTTGTTAAAGTGCTGTTGTTGATGTGTTGTTGTTGATGTGTTGTTGTTGATATGTTGTTGTTGATGTGCTGTTGTTGATGTGTTGTTGTTGATGTGTTGTTGTTGATGTGTTGTTGTTGATGTGTTGTTGTTAAAGTGCTGTTGTTGATGTGTTGTTGTTGATGTGTTGTTGTTGATGTGCTGTTGTTGATGTGTTGTTGATGTGCTGTTGTTGATGTGTTGTTGTTGATGTGTTGTTGTTGATGTGTTGTTGTTGAAGTGCTGTTGTTGATGTGTTGTTGTTGATATGTTGTTGTTGATGTGTTGTTGAAATGCTGAGTGCTCCTGACAGCCTGTAGCGTGTCACAAATGTTTCACAATTTAATTCTTAAATAGCATTGAAATAATAATATAGCCTAAATATTTAATTTTAGGCTACCTTGCTTGCTTCTGACAGATTTAGAGTTAGTATGTTGTTTAATAGCTTGTTGAAATGGCGAACCTCAATTGATAGTGACAGAATCCTTACTTCCCTAGTAAAGTCATTTTTTTGTCTCCTCCTCAGCTACAGAAGGTTGTAGCGCAGCTTCTGAATGTCATAGAGACAAACCAAATATATCCCATATGCATCGGAGTCACGACATTTTCCATCCAGCATCCTTATAGATCCCTTTATATAATCAGTTCAATTTTTTTTTTTAAATCTTAAGTTAACAAAGAGTAGGCCTATGCTTTTAGCCATTTTCTTTAACAAAAGCCACAATACCCTCACATACCCACTCAATTGGAGCCCTGGTTTTAACTTAACACACCAAGCCCTTCACTGACACTGAGATATTTAAGGAGTTCATTGTGACTGAAGGAATTGGCTGGCAAAATCTATGGACAGTAGCCTATAATTTAGTCTTTCAAACAGGTAGGCCTACCTTTTATTTAATAGGAAGAAATAGGCTCCAACACAAAGCCCTCTAGTTGTTAGTAGCCTAAAGTCTAATTCAAATTAGACTGTTTTAAATTAATTAGGTCTTCTCGAATTAGCCTACTTTCAGCACCCATGTGCTGTCCATCTCTGTGGCTTCCGCTTCATAGTAATCTATGTAAATTACTTGAATATGGTTTATTTGTGAGTTCAATAACTCTGATAAATAGCTTCATTATGGGCAATGAAACATTATTTTTATTAAAATAAATTCTACCAATAGTAAGCTCACCTCCGGTCCTCCTTCTCCTCTTCACGCTCTCCCTCTCAAGCTGAAGAGGACATCAGTAGGCCTAGTCATTGCACACAGATATTGCATTATTGGTTGACAAATTGACTCGCCTCCTGAAGTGCCACGATACACAGCACAGTCATTGGTTAGGCAGCACAAAAAGGGTTTACATCAGCAAGAGCAGGGCATGCCAGGGCTCATGATTGGGATAGCCTATCCATTGCAGTGTGTAATGCCCGGGAAGGAAGTATACTTCTTTGAGTATGCGCTTCACATAGTCTAGGCCTACATTATTGGCGAGCCTTTCTCAAACTTTTGTACCAGGGACACCCCAGAGGTGTCTTCAATAGCCTGTCTGTTGCGATATTTAGATTTTGTTGCAGCAAGAGATGAGAAGCTGGTCTCACATACAGGGCATTCGGAAAGTATTCAGACCCCTTGACTTTTGTTCCACATTTTGTTACTTTACAGCCTTATTCTGAAATTGATTAAATAGTTTTTTTCCCTTCACCACTCTACACACAATACCCCAAAATGACAAAGAAAAAACTGGTTTTTAGAAATGTTAGCACATTTCTAAAATAAAAAAACGGAAAAAACACATTTACATAAGTATTCAAACTCTTTACTTAGTACTTTGTTGAAGCACCTTTGGCAGCGTTTACAGCCTTCAGTCTTCTTGGGTATGAGCTACAAGCTTGGCACACCTGTATTTGGGGAGCTATTTTCAGGTAACTCCAGAGATGTTCGATTGGTTTGAAGTCCGGGCTCTGGCTGGGCCACTCAAGGACATTCAGAGACTTGTCCAGAAGCCACTTCTGCATTGTCTGTGTCCTTAAGGTCGTTGTCCTGTTGGATGGTGAACATTCACCGCAGTCTGAGGTCCTGAGTGCTCTGGAGCAGGTTTTCATCAAAGATCTTTCTGTATTTTATGCCTTTCATCTTTCCCTCGATCCTGACTAGTCTCCCAGTACCAGCTGCTGAAAAACATCCTCACAGCATGATGCTGCCACCACCATGCTTCACCGTAGGGATGGTACCAGGTTTCCTCCAGACTTGACGTTTGGCATTCAGGCCATATAGTGGTTTTATCAGACCAGAGCATCTTGTTTCTCATGGTCTGAGTCCCAAGGGGGCAGTCATGTGCCTTTTACTGAAGATTGGATTCCGTCTGGCCACTCTACCATAAAAGCCTGATTTGTGGAGTGCTGCAGAGATGGTTGTCCTTCAGGAAGGTTCTCCCATCTCCACAGAAGAACTCTGGAGCTCTGTCAGAGTGACCATTGGGTTCTTGGTCACCTCCCTGACCAAGGCGCTTCTCCCCCGATTGCTCAGTTTGGCCGGGAGGCCAGCTTGAGGAAGAGTCTTGATGGTTCCAAACTTCTTCCATGTAAAAATGATGGAGGCCACCGTGTTCTAGGGGACCTTCAATGCTGCAGAAATATTTTGGTAACCTTCCCCAGATCTGTGTCTCAACATAATCCTGTCTTGGAGCTCTATGGACAATTCCTTTGACCTCATGGCTTGGTGTTTGCTCTGATATGCACTGTCAAATCAAATCAAATCATCAAATCTATTTTTAAAGCCCTTCTTACATCAACTGATGTCACAATGTGCTGTACAGAAACCCAGCCTAAAACCCCAAACAGCAAGCAATGCAGGTGTAGAAGCACGGTGGCTAGGAAACACTCCCTAGAAAGGCCAGAACCTAGGAAGAAACCTAGAGAGGAACCAGGCTATGAGGGGTGGCCAGTCCTCTTCTAGCTGTGCCGGGTGGAGATTATAACAGAACATGGCCAAGATGTTCAAATGTTCATAGATGACCAGCAGGGTCAAATAATAATAATCACAGTGGTTGTCGAGGGTGCAACAAGTCAGCACCTCAGGAGAAAATGTCAGTTGGCTTTTCATAGCTGATCATTCATAGTATCTCTACCACTCCTGCTGTCTCTAGAGAGTTGAAAACAGCAGGTCTGGGACAGGTAGCACGTCCGGTGAACAGGTCAGAGTTCCATAGCCGCAGGCAGAACAGTTGAAACTGGAGCAGCAGCACGGCCAGGTGGACTGGGGACAGCAAGGAGTCATCAGGTCAGGTAGTCCTGAGGCATGGTCCTAGGGCTCAGGTCCTCAGAGAGAGAAAGAAAGAAAGAGAGAAAGAGAAAGAAAGAGAGAAAAAGAGAGAGAGAATTAGAGAGAGCATACTTAAACTCACACAGGACACCGGATAAGACAGGAGAAATACTCCAGATATAACAGACTGACCCTAGCCCCCGACACATAAACTACTGCAGCATAAATACTGGAGACTAAGGCAGGAGGGGTCGGGAGACACTGTGGCCCCGTCCGACGATACCCCCCGGACAGGGCCAAACAGGCAGGATATAACCCCACCCACTTGCCAAAGCACAGCCCCCACACCACTAGAGGGATATCTTCAACCACTAACTTACCATCCTGAGACAAGGTGGCACAACCCAAGGGGGGGCGCCAACCCGGAGCTGTCAACTGTGGGACCTTTATATAGACAGGTGTGTGCCTTTCCAAATCATGTCCAATCCATTTTAGAGTAAGGCTGTAACGTAACAAAATGTAGAGAAGGAGAAGGGGTCTGAATACTTTCCAAATGCATTGTAAGTAGGTAGAATGAAAGATGATTAACGTCTTCACAGCCATCTCGTCGAGTTGCGGGTATTCTCTGCTTCTGAACAGCCAGAATTTGGACAGGCGCATCTCATTCAAATGAGCGGCAGGCCTTGGTCATTGGACAGGGTGAAGGGATTACACATCCACTGCTTTCCCGGGCGTGGATCAGGTTGTGAAGGGAAGTAATCCTCGAATTTGAGCAGAGTTTGGCTCAGATGTGACCTCATCAATTTACAAATGTGATCCATGTCTACATAACCCACGTCAGCCAGAATTGAGAATAGGGGGAGCATATCGAAAATTATTCTATCCTCTCGGGCTCTCCAGATGCCCAGTTTTTTTCATGAAATCAGCAATTTTATTGTTTGCTTGGAAATTGTCACTTGCGCATCTCTGCATGGATAGGTTGAGCAGCAGTCTCGTCGGTAGACTTTACAGATCCCGGTATAACGGTCCCATCATAATCCATCTCCCATCATGTACTCATTCAGAACACAGAATATTTCACCTGCATTTGTATTCTGAGGCAATTCTTTACAACAAAGACATTTTTCATGTAGCGAATATATATACAAGAAGCGGCATTTGAAATGTCAGTCGTCTCATCTAATTGGAAGGCAAACCAATTTGATGTGCGGGCTCTGTCTAAAACCTGCATGTGATTCAATATAATCTGCCATATCCTGGATTCTACCATTGACATTGTCGTTGGAAAGTGGGATTTCACTGATCTTTGTAACAGCAGTTGGGCCTAAAACCTATCGGCAAGCATCCACGACTGAGGGCATGACCAGCTTTTCAACTATAGTGAAAGGAGCCTGGCACTTGGAAATGTTATGAGAGAGGAAGTATGAAGTCTTCAGTAAACTCTCGTTGTCTGGGAAACTATTGTGCAGCATTGTTGTTAGGTTGGTTCATTTCTTTTTTGATAAAAAAATAAAATAAATGGTCTGGTTTATCCTTGGGATATGGATGCTTTGTTTCTAAATGTCTGCGTATTTTCGATGGCGTCATAACTTCGTTGCTGAGGCCAATCTGACATATCACAAAGACCGGTTTTGGCGGGCAGCTGTTTGAAACAAACCAGAGAGAGAGAGCGCGTGTGTGTGTGTGTGTGTGTGTGTGTGTGTGTGTGTGTGTGTGTGTGTGTGTGTGTGTGTGTGTGTGTGTGTGTGTGTGTGTGTGTGTGTGTGTGTGTGTGTGTGTGTGTGTGTGTGTGTGTTTTGGTGTAGCTAGACTTAGTCATGGCAACACAATTTTCTTTATTGCGGCATGCATAGTTCAGCGCATTGCGAAGGTAGGCCCATGGCAAGTATTTATTCGAGTCAGATAGGGTGCAGACCATAACCCCCCCCCCCCCAATCATATTCAATACAAATATGCTGCAGACAGACAAGCATTCCTCCACAGACCCGGGGTTTGAGAAAGGCCGGTATAGGCTATGGATCATTTTACTGAGACCAAACCAGGTGCACTTGATATTGCACGCCCAGCAGAGAATCATGGGTGAGGGGCATCATTGGGCACACATGAGATATTATAATAAGCAACTCATTTTCAAACCCTGAGCAATATGACATTCAATTGATTACAAATTACATGACCCTCCCCTGGACAAAATAAAACAAATACGAAAACCTCCCCGACTGAAATTAAACCCATTGCCTCCAGATAACTATTATGTAAATGTGGACCTCTCCCCAACACACTGCAACAATGTATGTACTGTATACCCATCATGAAGAGCAGAGGTGTCATGCCCATAGGGGGCACATTCCCCCTCAGATTTGTCCTATTTAAATATATATATATATATATATAGTTTCTCTGTAATACTACTAGCCACCTAGCAATTTTATGAAGTTTAGCTAGTCTAGATAGGTTCCCAACCTCATAACTAGATACCAAGAAGCCATTTCAGGCTATCAATCAAGTTAGTTTGACAAGCTGGCTACTCTATCATAGCTGGCATGACTGCTGGCAAGTTTGGTAGACTTTAGAAAAGCAAGCAATAAATAAATGTGCTGAATAAGACTCACATTCCTTTCAATATTTTACCCAGATTTTAGCAGACATGCAGAGAAGCAATATATTGTTTTTCTTTTTTCTTTAGTTTCTTTAAAAAAAAAAGAACCGCCAGTCAGGAGGATACAGAAGCTCAAGAGGTATACTTCGATATGCAGACATTTTTATGTGATGATTATGGCTCTAGATTGCAGAAAACAACTGTTTCAGGTGTTTGAAAAATCCCAAATTCTCCAATATATGGTTGGATGGCCTAGCCCCCCTCCGGACCATCCTCGCGTACTTTGTGCCCCCTCAGATTTTTGGTGTGCCTCACACCCCTGATGAAGAAAATAATGACGAAATTATATAGACCTAACTATTCTCTCTATCTCTCTCTCTCTCTCCGTGTTTTGTTTAGGATTCACCTTGAGGAGAACTGATGCCTACTGGAGTGTTACATGAGCTTTTTAAGCAAAAATCTCTCTCTCTCTTCCATCAGTATCACTCTGTTCTTTTTATATAATCCTCCATGCTATTCTCTCTCTCTCAGTGGGTTTGACTCTCACAGTCAGTGACCTCAGGAAGGTCACTGTTTTATTTCTTCTATTCCTTCTGTATTACATTTCCATTAGGGCTTCACTGTATCAGAGCTACTGTATACTAAAACACACAGGAGACTGTTCAGGAGGAGTCGAAAACATCTTTCCTATTCATTTGGAACATCTTTTTTTTGTGCTGCTGTGTGTGTGAACCGCTGGTGCATACAGTACATGACAGGAACCCAGTAACTGCAAAAATCATGATAAATAAAGAGTGACTTAGGAAGCCATACAACTGTCAGTTACTGGCCGGGGGTCAATACCTTGGCCCGTATCCACAGTGTCTCAGAGTAGGACATTTCTGAGAATAGAAACATTCTAATCCTACTCTTATGGGTCAAAATAAAAGCTGTGTGTGAAGCCTCTTTACTCATAAGATTCCCACCTAGTCGACATATACACTACATGACCAAAAGTATGTGGACACCTGCTTGTTGAACATCTCATTCCAAAATCATGGACATTAACAGGGAGTTGGTCCCAGCTTTGCTGCTATAACAGCCTCCACTCTTCTGGGAAGGCTTTCCACGAGATGTTGGAACATTGCTGCAGGGACTTGCTTCCATTCAGCCACGAGCGTTAGTGAGGTCGGCCACTGATGTTGAGCGATTAGGCCTGGCTCGCAGTTGTCATTCCAATTCATCCCAAAGGTGTTCGATGGAGTTGAAGTCAGGGTTATGTGCAAGCCAGTCAAGTTCTTCCACACTGATCTTGACAAACAATTTCTGTATAGAGCTTGCTTTGTGCACGGGGGTATTGTCATGCTGAAACAGGAAAGAGCCATCCCCAAACTGTTGCCACAACGTTGGAAGCACAGAATCATCTAGAATGTCATTGTATGTTGTAGCGTTAAGATTTTCCTTCACCCAAAACATGAAGAACAGCCCCAGACCATTATTCCTCCTCTACCAAACTGTACAGTTGGCACTATGCATTCGGGCAGGTAGCGTTCTCCTGGCATTCACCAAACCCAGATTCGTCCGCCGGACCGCCAGATGGTGAAGTGTGATTCATCACTCCAGAGAATGTGTTTCCACTGCTCCAGAGTCCAATGGCGGCGAGCTTTACACCACTCCAGTCGACACTTGGCATTGTGCATGGTGATCTTAGGCTTGCGTGCGGCTGCTCGGCCATAGAAACACATTTCATGAAGCTCCCGACGAACAGTTCTTGTGCTGACGTTGCTTCCAGAGGCAGTTTGGAACTCGGTAGTGAGTGTTGCAACTGAGGACAGACAATTGTTACGTGCTTCAGCACTCGGCGGTCCCGTTCTGTGCGCTTGTGTGGCCTACCACTTTGCGGCTGAGCCGTTGTTGCTCCTAGACGTTTCCACTTCACAATAACAGCACTTACAGTTGACCGGGGCAGCTCTAGCAGTCCAGAAATTTGACAAAATGACTTGTTGGAAAGGTGGCATCCTATGACGGTACCACGTTGAAAGTCACTGACCTCTTCAGTAAGGCCATTCTACTTGGAATGTCTTAAATAAAAATATATACAGTATGGGCTGCATGATGTGACTATAGGCTCTTGATAATTTGAGAAAGTCGCTGTTCTCTCATCAAGTGATCATATTTTCACCCATCAGACTATTCTCAGTTTAATCTTGTCTTTACTAATATGTCAAATGAGTTTAGATCCAGAATGCTCCGTTATCAAATGGGCGGGAACAGGGGCAGGGGGAAAATGGAGTCCACTTTCCTACGGTTCGTTTTTCAATAATGCAGGTAGGCTACTATTTCACTCCCTGCATCAACCACTGTTTGAGGTGCATGCAGCCTCTTGCTGTGGGACTGGTGATATTTCGCCCAAACTCTGTATGCCATGGGCTCTCCAACCCTGTTCCTGCAGCTAACCAGTGCTCTGTATGCCATGGGCTCTCCAACCCTGTTCATGCAGCTAACCAGTGCTCTGTATGCCATGAGCTCTCCAACCCTGTTCATGCAGCTAACCAGTGCTCTGTATGCTATGGGCTCTCCAACCCTGTTCATGCAGCTAACCAGTGCTCTGTATGCCATGAGCTCTCCAACCCTGTTCATGCAGCGTAGCATAAGGTAACCAGTACATCCAGTATGCATCATAATACAGTCCACACTCAAAGGTGATTAATAGAATTTGTTTAATTCTGGAGTATAGGCTCGACCAATTATGTACTAAAGACATCTTTAAATCAGTAAAAAAATTATAAAGTCTGTAATAAATCGTAAAAATCCAAATAACTTCACAAGATGCCATCCCTGCCAAAATAAATAAATCTGGTATTGTATAATGGCACAATCATTATTTTAATTCAGTTTTTTTTGTGGGGCTTGGGCTCATATATAGGCCTATGCATATGCATCAGCTCTAATATGCATATGGGAGTTTTGAACGAATCATCACCTTAGAAAGCGCTGTCATTTTCATTGTGTTAGGCTTTGAAACAACATCCACAAGGACCATGTATTCCACTTAGTTTCAACTTGTTGTTGAACTTCTTTCTTGAAATTGATCATCACAGTGATGTGAGTTTTAAAAGAACAATACTGTTTTGATGATAAGTGTTTGATGTGATTTTCGAATACGTTTGCATTGATGTCAGAGTAGTTAAATGGACAATAGAGCCCTGAGTACCAGGCCATTAGCTATCTGATGGTCGTTAGCGAGTGGGTACTGCCAACACATGTCCAGAGTGCATAAGAGGACATTACCGTGACTCAATGGTCACGTGGAATTTGACTGCGATCATGACTCATGACTGCCAGTGTTGCGGTGTCAACAGCCCTATGTACCTGTATGACAGAGTGCTTGTATGACAGAGTGGTTGTATGACAGAGTGGTTGTATGACAGAGTGGTTGTATGACAGAGTGGTTATATGACAGAGTGGTTGTATGACAGAGTGGTTGTATGACAGAGTGGTTGTATGACAGAGTGGTTATATGACAGAGTGGTTATATGACAGAGTGGTTGTATGACAGAGTGGTTGTATGACAGAGTGGTTATATGACAGAGTGGTTATATGACAGAGTGGTTATATGACAGAGTGGTTGTATGACAGAGTGGTTGTATGACAGAGTGGTTGTATGACAGAGTGGTTGTATGACAGAGTGGTTGTATGACAGAGTGGTTGTATGACAGAGTGGTTGTATGACAGAGTGGTTATATGACAGAGTGGTTGTATGACAGAGTGGTTGTATGACAGAGTGGTTATATGACAGAGTGGTTGTATGACAGAGTGGTTGTATGACAGAGTGGTTGTATGACAGAGTGGTTATATGACAGAGTGGTTGTATGACAGAGTGGTTGTATGACAGAGTGGTTGTATGACAGAGTGGTTGTATGACAGAGTGGTTATATGACAGAGTGGTTGTATGACAGAGTGGTTGTATGACAGAGTGGTTATAAGACAGAGTGGTTGTATGACAGAGTGGTTGAAGGATGCCATCCCTGCCAGGGCCTCCAGACTCCTGATACCAGTGGTGCCTACTGCCTCGGACTAAAACACACTACCAACTAAATTCAGAAAGAAAAGAAACGTCCCTTTTTCAGGACCCTGTCTTTCAAAGATAAATCGTAAAAATCCAAATAACTTCACAGATCTTCATTGTAAAGGGTTTAAACACTGTTTCCCATGCTTGTTCAATGAACCATGAACAATTAATGAACATGCACCTGTGGAACGGTCGTTAAGACACTAACAGCTTACAGACGGTAGGCAATTAAGGTCACAGTTATGAAAACTTAGGACACTAAAGAGTCTTTTCTACTGACTCTGAACAACACCAAAAGAAAGATGCCCAGGGTCCCTGCTCATCTGTGTGAACGTGCCTCAGGCATGCTGAAAGGAGGCATGAAGATGTCCATACTGTGAGACGCCTACTGTGACGCAAACTGTGAGACGCCTAAGACAGCGCTACAGGGAGACAGGACGGACAGCTCATCGTCATCACAGTGGCAGACCACGTGTAACAACACCTGCACAGGATTGGTGGCAACAACAACTGCCCGAGTTACACCAGGAACGCACAATCCCTCCATCAGTGCTCAGACTGTCTGCAATAGGCTGAGAGAGGCTGGACTGAGGGCTTGTAGGCCTGTTTTAAGGCAGGTCCTCACCGACATCACTGGCAACAACGTCGCCTATGGGCACAAACCCACCATCGCTGGACCAGACAGGACTGGCAAAAAGTGCTCTTCACTGACGAGTCGCGGTTTTGTCTCACCAGGTGTGATGGTCAGATTTGCGTTTATCGTCGAAGGAATGAGCATTACACCGAGGCCTGTACTCTGGAGCGGGATTGATTTGGAGGTGGAGGGTCCGTCATGGTCTGGGACGGTGTGTCACAGCATCATCGGACTGAGCTTGTTGTCATTGCAGACAGTGAGAAGATGTTTCTTTTTTTGCTGAGTTGATAAACCAGCAGACCCTCTCACTGCCAAATAAACTAAACCAGCTTTAATGCAGATTTGACTTTTCAATCACAAAGACAATAACACCCACATCTCCCTCCTTGCCACTTACCCCTCTTACCCCCCCCCCCTCCCTCCCCCATGCCTTTCCAGGTTCCTCTCTCCTCTAGGTCTCTGCCATCCCAGGAACCCCCCACCCTCCCTCCCCCAGCCTGTCCAAGGCCGCCCTCCACTTCCCCCACCACTTGTCATCACAGAGCAGGAGGTCAACAGACTCTTTAGAAAACAGAACAGCAGGAAGGCTGCCGGCCCAGATAAGGTATCTCCATGCAGCCACACTTAAGCGCTGCACTGACCAGCTCTCCCCGGTTTCCACGGACGTATTCAACCAGTCAGTAGAGCAATGCACTGTTCCTGCCTGTTTCAAATCTTCCATCGTTGTTCCATCGTTGTCCCAGCTGAACATGTTCAGCTCCATCTGTCAGTTGATCACTGACTTTCTGCCCAACAGGACGCAACACGTGAAGCTGGGAAAACACCTTTCAGACTCTTTATCCCTCAGCACCGGAGCGCCGCAAGGATGTGTGCTCTCACCTCTACTCTACTCACTCTACACCAACGACTGCACCTCCAACATCGCATCTGTCAAACCACTCAAGTTTGCAGATGCCATCACTCTGGTTGGTCCATGTACCGTGGAGAGGTCGACTGGCTGATTGTCGGTAGGGAATTGGATACTACCAGTGCATGTCCAGAGTGCATAAGAGGACATTACCGTGACTCAATGGTCACGTGGAATTTTACTGCGGTCATGACATGACTGTCAGTGTGACACTGCAAAAGCCCTGTATACCTGTATGACAGAGTGGTTATTTGGCAAAGTGGTTGAAGGATGCCCTCCCTGATAGGGCCTCCAGACACCTGATACTAGTGGTGCCTACTGCCTATGTGTGTCTGGCCAGGCATCCCTTATTTATACAGTCTCTGGTCTGACCTGGGTATTTACACTACAGAAAGCAAGGGCACATGATGCACACAGATCATGTGGGTTACTCAAATCAAATGTTATTGGTCACATACACATGGTTAGCAGATGTTATTGTGAGTGTAGCGAAATGTTTATGCTTCTAGATCTGACAGTGCAGCAGTATCTAACAGGTAATATCTCACAATTCCACAACAAAACCTAATACACACGATCTAGTAAAGGAATGGGATGAGAATATATAAGTATAAAATATATGGATGAGCAGTGACAGAGCGGCTAAGATGCAATAGATAGTAAAGAATAGATAGTGAAGGATACAGTATATACATATGAATTGAGTAATGCGAGATATGTAAACATTCTTCAAGTGGCATTATTAAAGTGACTTGTGTTCCATTTATTAAGTGGCCAATGATATCAAGTCTGTAGGTAGGCAGCCACCTCTCTGTGCTAGTGGTGGCTGTTTAACAATCTGATGACCTTGAAATAGAAGCTATTTTTCAATCTCTCTGTCCCAGCTTTGATGCACCTGTACTGACCTCGCCTTCTGGATGGAAGTGGGGTGAACAGGCAGTGGCTCGGGTGGTTGTTGTCCTTGATGATCTTTATGGCCTTCCTGTAACATTGGGTGTTGTAGGTGTCCTGGAGGGTAGGTAGTTTGCCCCCAGTGATGCGTTGTGAAGACCGCACCACCCTTTGGAGAGCCCTGTGGTTTTGAGTGGTGCAGTTGCCGTACCGGGTGGTGATACAGCCCGACAGGATGCTCTCAATTGTGCACCTGTAAAAGTTTGTGAGGGTTTTTGGTGACAAGCCACATTTTTTCAGCCTCTTGAGGTTGAAGAAGCGCTGTTGCGCCTTCTTCACCACACTGTCTGTGTGCGTGGACCATTTCAGTTTGTCGGTGATATGTACACCGAGGAACTTAAAACTTTCCACCTTTTCCACTGCTGTCCCGTCGATGTGGATAGGGGGTTGCTCCCTCTGCTGTTTCTTGAAGTCCACGATCATCTCTTTTGTTTTGCTGACATTGAGTGAGAGCTTATTTTCCTGACACCACATTCCTAGGGCCCTGACCTCCTCCCTGTAGGCCGTCTCGTCGTTGTTGGTAATCAAGCCTACCACTGTAGTGTCGTCTGCAAACTTGGTGATTTGAGTTGGAGGCGTGCATGGCCATGCAGTCATGAGTGAACAGGGAGTACAGGAGAGGGCTGAGAACGCACCATTGTGGGGCTCCAGTGTTGTGGATCAGTGGAGTGGAGATGTTGTTTCTTACCTTCACCACCTGGGGGCGGCCCATCAGGAAGTCCAGTTGCACAGGGCCGGGTCGAGACCCAGGGTCTCAAGCTTAATGAGGAGTTTGGAGGGTACTATGGTGTTGAATGCTGAGCTGTAGTCAACAAACAGCATTCTTACATAGGTATTCCTCTTGTCCAGATGGGATAGGGTAGTGTGATGACGATTGCATCGTCTGTGGACCTATTGGGGCGGTAAGCAAATTGGAGTGGGTCTAGGGTGACAGGTAGGGTGGAGGTGATATGATCCTTGACTAGTCTCTCAAAGCACTTCATGATGACAGAAGTGAGTGCTACGGGGCGATAGTCGTTTAGTTCAGTTACCATAGCTTTCTTGGGAACAGGAACAATGGTGGCTATCTTGAAGCATGTGGGGACAACAGACTGGGATAGGGATTGATTGAATATGTCTGTAAACACACCAGCCAGCTGGTTTGCGCATGCAAAAGGACGCAGCTAGGGATGCCTTCTGGGCCGGCAGCCTTGTGAGGGTTAACACGTTTAAATGCTTTACTCACGTTGGCCACGGAGAATGAGAGTCCACAATCTTTGGTAGCGGGCCGTGTCGGTGGCACTTTATTGTCCTCAAAGCGTGCAAAGAAGTTGTTTAATTTGTCTGGGAGCAAGACGTCGATGTCCACGACGGGGCTGGTTTTCTATTTGTAATCCATGATCGTCTGTAGACCCTGCCACATACGTCCCGTGTTTGAGCCGTTGAATTTCGACTCCACTTTCTCTATACTGACGCTTTGCTTGTATGATTGATTGTTTGATTACTCTCTTTATATGATATTGTGTTGAGCCTGATTCCAGGGGCCATATGTAGCTTCTTAGAGTAGGAGTGCTGATCTAGGATCAGGTCCCCCCTCTTTATGCAATCTTATTAATTGTGATCTAAGAGCAAAACTGATCTGAAATCTGTAAGCCTACTCTCAGACTCTTGATACATATAGCCCCAGATATGTAATATTAAGGGTCTCCGCAGTGCCAAAAATGAATCCTACAGGGCTCTCTGCTCTGCCAAAGAGGAAGACTACAGGAACAACAGGAACAGGGGGGCCAAGAAAAAGCTCCACTCAGGAATGAAGGCAGCCAAACATCAGTACAAAGTCAGACTAGAGCAGCAGTCCTCCAGCAACGGCTGCTTGTCTGTCTGGAAAGGACTAAAATACATGACCAACTACAAACCTAAAGCTCCCCCGGCAGCAGATGACCCCCTCACTGACAAATAAACCAAACCAACTTTATTTCAGATTTGACTCACAAAGGCTTTTCAATCACAAAGCCAATAACACCCACATCTCCCTCCTTGCCACTTCCCACTCTTACCCATCTATCTCACCCCTCCCTCCCCCATTCCTTTCCAGGTTCCTCTCTCGTCTAGGTCTCTGCCATCCCAGGAACCCCCCACCCTCCCTCCCCCAGCCTGTCCAAGGCCGCCCTCCACTTCCCCCACCACTTGTCATCACAGAGCAGGTCAACAGACTCTTTAGAAAACAGAACAGCAGGAAGGCTGCCGGCCCAGATAAGGTATCTTCATGCAGCCACACTTAAGCGCTGCACTGACCAGCTCTCCCCGGTTTCCACGGACGTATTCAACCAGTCAGTAGAGCAATGCACTGTTCCTGCCTGTTTCAAATCTTCCATCGTTGTTCCAGTCCCGAAGAAACAAAAGATGTCCTGCCAGAACGATTACAGACCTGTAGCGCTCCCCTCACTCATCATGAAAATCTTTGAGCTCCTGGTTCTGTCTCATCACAAAACCAGCACTACCTCGACCCACTGCAGTTCGCCTACAGAGCCAACAGGTTGTTGGACGAAGCTGTCAACTTAAGCTCTGCGTTCAACACCATCATCCCAGAACTGCTACAAGACCAACTCTCCCAGCTGAACATGTTCAGCTCCATCTGTCAGGCCAAAGTGTTCAATCTTGGTTTCATCAGACCAGAGAATCTTGTTTCTCATGGTCTGAGAGTCCTTTGGGTGCCTTTTGGCAAACTCCAAGTGGTCTGTCATGTGCCTTTTACTGAGGAGTGGCTTCCGTCTGGCCACGCTAAAGGCCTGATTGTTGGAGTTCTGCAGAGATGATTGTCCTTCCGGAAGGTTCAACCCATTTCCACAGAGGATCTTTGGAGCTCTGTCAGAGTGACCATCGGATTCTTGGTCAATTCCCTGACCAAGGCCCTTCTCCCCTGATTGCTCAGTTTGGCTGGGCGGCCAGCTCTAGGAAGAGTCTTGGTGGTTCCAAACTTCTTCCATTTAAGAATTATGAAGGCCACTGTGTTCTTGGGGACCTTCAGGTCTGCAGAAATTGTTTGGTACCCTTCCCCAGATCTGTGCCTCGACACAATCCTGTCTTGGAGCTCTATGGACAATTCCTTCGACCTCATGGCTTGGTTTTATGCTCTGACATGCACTGTCAACTGTGGGACTATAGCTCTATGCTCACTCTACTTAGTTGTATAAAATGTACAGTACCAGTCAAAAGTTTGGACACACCTACTCATTCAATGGTTTTTCTTTATTTTACTATTTTCTACATTGTAGAATAGTGAAGATGTCAAAACTATGAAACAACACATATGAAATCATGTAGTAACCAAAAAAGTATTAAATCAAAATATATTTTATATTTGAGATTCTTCAAAGTAGCCACCCTTTGCCCTGATGACAGCTTTGCACACTCTTGGCATTCTCTCAACCAGCTTAATGAGGAATGCTTTTCCAACAGTCTTGAAGGAGTTCCCACATATGCTGAGCACTTGTTGGTTGGTTTTCCCTCACTCTGCGGTCCAACTCATCCCAAACAATCTGAATTGGGTTGAGGTCGGGTGATTGTGGAGGCCAGGTGATCTGATGCAGCACGCCATCACTATCATTGGTCAAATAGCCCTTACACAGCCTGGAGGTGTGTTTTGGGTCATTGTCCTGTTGAAAAACAAATGATAGTCCCACTAAGCGCAAACCAGATGGGATGGAGTATTGCTGCAGAATGTTGTGGTAGCCATGCTGGTTAGGTGTGCATTGAATTCTAAATAAATCCCTGACATGGCCACCAGCAAAGCACCCCCACACCATCACACCTCCTCCTCCATGCTTCACGGTGGGAACCACACATTCGAAGATCATTCGTTCACCTACTCTGCATCTCACAAAGACACAGCGGTTGGAACCAAAAATCTTACTTTTGGACTCATCAGACCAAAGGACAGATTTCCACCAGTTTAATGTCCATTGCTCATGTTTCTTGGTCCAACCAAGTCTCTTCTTCTTATTTGTGTCCTTTAGTAGTGGTTTCTTTGCAGCAATTTGACCATGAAGGACTGATTCACAGCCTCCTCTGAACAGTTAATGTTGAGATGTGTCTGTTAATTGATCTCTGTGAAGCATTTATTTGGGCTGCAATCTGAGGTGCAGTTAACTCCAATGAACGTATCCTCTGCAGCAGAGGTAACTCTTGGTCTTCCTTTCCTGTGGCGGTCCTCATGAGAGCCAGTTTCATCATAGGGCTTGATGGTGTTTGCGACTGCACTTGAAGAAACTGTCAAAGCTCTTGAAATGTTCCGTATTGACTGACCTTCTTGCCATAATATGGACTTGGTCTTTTACCACATAGGGCTATCTTCTGTATACCACCCTGACCTTGTCACAACACAACTGAATGGCCCAAACGCATTAAGAAGGAAAGAAATTCCACAAATTAACCTTTAACAAGGCACACCTGTTAATTGAAATGCATTTCAGGTGACTACCTCATGAAGCTGGTTGAGAGAATGCCAAGAGTGTACAAAAATCTGTGATCAAGGCAAAGGGTGTGAAGAATCTCAAATATAAAATATATTTTGATTTGTTTAACACTTTTTTTGGTTACTACATGATTACATATGTGTTATTTCATAGTTTTGATATCTTCACTATTATTCAACAATGCATAAAATAGTAAAAATAAAGAAAAACCCTTGAATGAGTAGGTGTCCAAACTTTTGACTGGTACTGTATGTAAACTTTGTGTAAACTCCGCTGTCTGTGTTCTATCTCTAAATGTTGTCTATCACTAGCAGCACCATATCACCAAGAAACATTTTTAGTATGTGTAAATGTATTTGGTGAATAAAGGTTATTCTGAACTTTATGTTCAGTCGTTTTACTGCTTCTCACGGTTCTATAATTGAAAACTGACTTGGTTTGAAATGCAAACTGATGTTGATTGAGGACCGGTAGCCAACAACGTTAGAAGGGAATGGGAGTCCTCTACGCACCTACAGTTTAATCATTAGCAGTCAGTGTACTTTCCACAATAGGCCTATTGTATGTACTTAAAACAGTCATTGTAATACTCTGTGTACCATCACCACAAGGACACAAGGTAGGTTTTAGAGAGCCAGAGAACCTCTGCTACTCCTGTCTGGTTCTATAACGCCACACTGCCTAACTCACTTTCTCTCCTTTATCCCTCTCAGACCTGTATTTCTCATCCACTAGATAAAAGGAGAGGGATGGTCATAATGGTGTAATTGAACAGGGGACCTCTCACACACCAAACCAACCATTAGACCAAGAGAAAATCCTTGAGGTCTCAAAGTGACATTTGGGCATAAAACTCTCAGGCACGACTACCTCATCACGAAGGCGTGGCGATTCCAAATAACCACTACTACAATGGCAACCACAGCCCCTACGCCGGTGCCTCTGACGGTCCTGTGTCGCTGGTACCTGTACGCCATCCACGGCTACTTCTGTGAGGTCATGTTCACCGCCGCCTGGGAGTTTGTGGTCAACCGCGACTGGAAGTTCCCTGGTGTTACCAGTGTGTGGGCTCTGTTCATCTACGGCACCTGCATCCTCATTGTGGAGCACATGTACCTGTCCCTCCGAGCTCTCCACTGCCCCCTGCTGCTGCGATGCCTCATCTATACCCTATGGACGTACATCTGGGAGTTCAGTACAGGGCTGTTGTTGACCCAGTTCGGGGCATGTCCCTGGGATTATTCACATTTTCAGTATAACTTCATGGGGTTGATCACGGCAGAGTACGCCCTGCCATGGTTCTGTGCGTCGTTCATGATGGAGCAACTGGTTATACGCATCACACTGCGGCTAAGGATGGACACAGACGGAACAGAGGACGTCAAGTCTGATGCAGGCGGGGGAGAAGATGGGGGAGGAGGGGGGAGGAGACAACGGGGTGAACAAGGAGGTACAGAGGTCAATGGTTTCCTGAAAGTGGACTGAGGACTGAGTAAAGAACACTGAGGTCCGGTTTTAAAGACACTGATAAACCTAATAGTGGACTAAAAAGCCTTCTCAATGGATCATCTCTATTGAAAGTGCTTTTTAGTCCAGGACTAGGCTTAATCTGGGTCCAGAAAACGGTCCCTGAATCGTAACTCTTCCTTCTGGGAAATGTACACTGTATTTTTATTTAACAACATTCAAAGTACTGTAGTTATGTATCTTCAGGTTGCAATCTGAAGTAAGTTTTGTGTTGACTATCACATTTGACTGGGTCCTAAAGCAATGCAATAGCTTCAATTAATTTGTCATGTGGAGAATGTTTTTCTAAAGTTAGTGATATAGTTCTGTATGCACTGCAGTCTGGTTCAAAAGGCAATTCATTTAGAGTAGTCTACAACTCAGTTAGGTGTACTCTTATAATGTACTGTATGTATTGCACATGATTTAGAGTAGTCTACAGCTCAGTTAGGTGTACTCTTATAATGTACTGTATGTATTACACATGCCCTAGCCTGCTATATGAATGATGTCTCAGGTACCTACATTAACTGTGGGCTGTATCTACTGTTCTTCCAAATGAATGAAATCAGGATTTCTATGTTCAGAACCAGAACCTTGGCAATGTCTAGAGTTACCCTCTTGTGGATTTGCACTCTAACCCCATTTGTCATTTTATTTTACCTTTATTTAACTAGGCAAGTCAGTTAAGAACACATTCTTATTTACAATGACAGCCTCAGGAACAGTGGGTTAACTGCCTTGTTCAGGGGCAGAATGACACATTTCACCTTGTCGGCTCGGGGATTTGATCTAGAAACCTTTCAGTTACTGGCCCAACACTATAACCACGAGGCTACCTGCTGAACTTGGTTCAGTTTATCAACCAGCTAATTATTAGAATCAGGTGCGGTAGACTAGGGTTGGGGTGAAAACCTACAGGAGAGTAGTGCTCTAGGAATTGATAAGATACAGCACCTGAAAGCTTGATCTGAAGACTCATATGAATACTGTATTACCACAAATCTTTCCCAACTTCCAAATCCAGGAGCTGGTGCGAGATTTGGTTCTGTGTTCCTTCAGAGATTATATTGGCACCAACAACAACCATAGGATTTGACAAGACAGCACAAACAGATGTGGGACCTTAGAGATAGAATTACATTCTGTGTGTGGGACAACCAGGCTACCTCAAGCCACGCGGAATCACAAGCAGTAGATCAACAATGCAAAGTGATAACGATTATAGTTTGGTTTTTTTCAATCGCTTTGGTACTATTTTCACAAGTATGTGGGGAATTTTCAAAACTCCAAACTGTAACGCACTCGTAAAATTTTTTGTGCATTAATTTTGTTTGAAGACATCTTTCACCACACAACCATTGATCCAAAGATCCAAGTTTACTGTGAAATACAATGAGAACATTGATTTAATCACCAGAACACATTTACATTTACGTCATTTAGCAGACGCTCTTATCCAGAGCGACTTACAAATTGGAAAGTTCATACATATTCATCCTGGTCCCCCCGTGGGGAATGAACCCACAACCCTGGCGTTGCAAGCGCCATGCTCTACCAACTGAGCCACACGGGACCATTTTTCAAAACACAACAATGATATCTTCTCAATTTAGTTATTTTAACAACCAGTTAATCAATAGTAAAAATAAAATAAAAATACATGTTTAAAAATTGCCCTTGGAATGTAACATGCTACTGTACTATAAATGATGGTACATTACACTGTTTTCACATTACACTTGCACTACCCATTAAAATGTACTGAACCTCAAATGTCCATCATTTCTATACCATGTGTGATCAAAGGTGTGAAAATTGAAGACATCTTTCACAATCATTGATGCAGAAATGTAATGTACTGTTCAAGTATCACTGCAGCATACTGTAGGTGTATTGTAACCAATTGAAAGGAATGTAAAAAACAATTAACAGGCATTAGTTTGCATCAAAGGTTGTCTTGAGAATTTGGCCATAGGCTCATATGGACATGGCAGTAAATGTCCTCATGTTCATGCTCGTGGGGAAAAACCTTTTGGCATGGTGAATCCAAGCTTTACATAGGTCTGATGTCACTGCATGCTTCATCCATGGCCTGAATGAGGGTGGTACGCTCATGGGGATTGCAATCATACATCTTGTACCTGTATTGTAATCATGTATTGTATTTTACAGTATTGAATTGTACTTATGTATTATAGTGGTCCTGTACGTGGCTCAGTTCATAAGAGCACGGCACAAGCAACACCAGAGTTATGGGTTCAATTCCCATTCCCAGTTACAATGCAACTTTATTTAAGCGGAGTGACCCCCCCCCCCCCCCCCCCCATCAAAAAGACCCCAGCAACTTCGTTCTGGACACATATTTACTGTATATGGGGTGCATTTGTTACATACATCACATCTCTGATCTGGTTAATATCAGATTTCTTAAAACTTACTATGAAGTCAAATCCTAGTCATCATTATAGTGCATTATAGTATACTGTATATTATACTTTATGTGTTTCTAGTTTACAGACATACATTTTCATTATGTACAAAATCTGTGGTAGACAAAACACTTTAAAATCTATAGGTTTAACAAACAGTTCAGTGATTAGCAAACGTACCACATATTTGTGAAAATTGCACCGAAGGTATTTACAATTTTTATTTAAAAATGTTTTTAAAAATGTAGTCCCTAACTGGTTATTTGAGTCTAATTTACTACTACCGGTATATGTCAGTAGGCCTAGAACATTGGGTGCTGCTAATGTCTTTATACAAGAAATCCATTGCTTTGATGATACAATTATAGTAATGAGAATTTACAAGCCACAGAAATGAAATATGCAATGGAAAGAGTGTGTGTATGTGTCTGCATGTTTAGTGATGGTGGGGGAGAGGCTGATCTCTCACCACATAAACCTAAGACTTAGTATGCATGTAACAAAATCTGTTATTGTCAGGTGTACTTTTTTCCAAACCTTAGTTTTCTTGGTTTGACAAAAGAAAACTAATATTATGAAATACTGCACTGTATTATATCACAAATTTTAACGATGTATTGTGTATAGTTTGTGGAATAAACTTATTTATTTGACCATAAAATCTGTTGCTCTTTGGTTTTAGGCTGGGTATCTGTAAATCACTCAGTGACAACTGCTGATTTCAAAAGAGCTTTATAAAATACATTTGTGAGTTAGGTAAATAACCACTTCGCTTCACTACAGTCTCAGATGAGGGCCGCTCTATGCCAGCCAAGGAATTTCATTCGAGTTTTTTTTTTATGGCTTTATTTTAATCACTTTGGCAGTACTTTGTGGTACATTTTCACATCTCTGAGAACAAAACTCCAAACTGTTCACACTTGTGACACAGCCAGTCTTTCTTTCAAAACCTGTCATTGTGCATTCATTTGGATTGTAAACATCTCTCACCACAACCATACGTCCTATCACACCATCTTCAGTAATAGTTGTGTGCATGGAGATGTTTCCCCAATGTTGTCCAGACATTGGACCGTCACCTGTTGGCGCCGTGGGCGGAACCACATCAGCCGAGTTTTGGCCAGGTTGAAGCATGCTTCATTAACAAAGATATACTTGTCATGGTTCACAGCATCAAGCACCATCACCCTCTACAAATATATTTTGGTTAGTTATTTTTTACAGGATAGTTCCAATATGATATTGTGAAGTAGCACATGCATCAATTAGTAACAGTAATACAGTATCTAGTTGTCACGGCCGTCGTCGGAAGGCCCAGGTGCAGCGTGGTGAGCGTACATTTTCTTTTATTAATGTAAATGTCACCAACAAAACAAGAAACGTAGACACAACCCTGAAGCTCAACAGAGCTATAGTGCCACTAACAAAGATAACTACCCACAAACACCAAAGGAAAAAAGTCTGCCTAAGTATAATTCCCAATCAGAGACAACGAATGACAGCTGTCCCTGATTGAGAACCATACCCGGCCAAAACGTAGAAATACAAAACATAGAAATAAAGAACATAGAATGCCCACCCAAATCACACCCTGACCAAACCAAATAGAGACATTAAAAGGCTCTCTAAGGTCAGGGCGTGACACTAGAGCTGTACCTGAACATACTCGGCCCGCAGTTGTTTCACGTGGTCGTTGTTTCTCTCAAAAGGCACCAGGTAAATGTGTTTCATAGATACCTGCTGCCTCCTCAAAAGGCGGGCGATTGTTGGTAGGCTTATGAATGCCAAATTGGCAAAGGTGTCATCGTTCTCCTCAATGGCTGCTGAAGACTGCAATTAATCAAATGGCTACCCGGCCCAAAATGTTTTAACACTGCTGCTACTCTCTGTTTATTATCTATGCATTGTCACTTTACCCCGACCTACATGTGCATATTACCTCAATTACTTTGACTAACCTGTACCCCGCACATTGACTCGGTACTGGCACCCCCTGTATATAGCCTCGTTATTGTTATTTTATTGTGTTACTTTTTGAACTTTATTTCGTAAATATTTTCTTAACTCTATTTCCTTAAAACTGCAATGTTAAGGGCTTTTTACCACATGGTCAACGATGATGGCCCAGACTTCATTAGACACAACCAGTTTCCTACCGTCTGCCTCCCTCGCTCTGATGTCCATCTCGTTGACGAGACCCATTCCCACCTCTTTCATGGGGCCCATGCCCACCTCTTTGACGGGGCCCATGCCCACCTCTTTGACCTTTTTGATGGGGCCCATGCCCACCTCTTTGACCTTTTTGATGGGGCCTATGCCCACCTCTCTGACCTCTTTGACGGGGCCCATGCCCACCTCTTTGACCTTTTTGATGGGGTCCATGCCCACCTCTTTGACCTCTTTGATGGGGCCCACTCCCACCTCTTTGATGGGGCCCATACCCACCTCTTTGACCTCTTTGATGGGGCCCATGCCCACCTCTTTGACCTCTTTGATGGGGCCCATGCCCACCTCTTTGACCTCTTTGATGGGGCCCATGCCCACCTCTCTGACCTCTTTGATGGGGCCCATGCCCACCTCTCTGACCTCTTTGATGGGGCCCATTCCCACCTCTTTGACCTCTTTGATGGGGTCCATGCCCACCTCTTTGACCTCTTTGATGGGGCCCATGCCCACCTCTTTGACCTCTTTGATGGGACCAATGCCCACCTCTTTGACCTCTTTGATGGGGTCCATGCCCACCTCTCTGACCTCTTTGATGGGGCCCATGCCCATCTCTTTGACCTCTTTGATGGGACCAATGCCCACCTCTTTGACCTCTTTGATGGGACCAATGCCCACCTCTTTGACCTCTTTGATGGGACCAATGCCCACCTCTTTGACCTCTTTGATGGGGTCCATGCCCACCTCTCTGACCTCTTTGATGGGGCCCATGCCCATCTCTTTGACCTCTTTGATGGGGCCCATGCCCACCTCTTTGACCTCTTTGATGGGGTCCATGCCCACCTCTTTGACCTCTTTGATGGGGCCCATGCCCATCTCTCTGACCTCTTTGATGGGGCCCATGCCCATCTCTTTGACCTCTTTGATGGGACCAATGCCCACCTCTTTGACCTCTTTGATGGGGTCCATGCCCACCTCTCTGACCTCTTTGATGGGGCCCATGCCCATCTCTTTGACCTCTTTGATGGGACCAATGCCCACCTCTTTGACCTCTTTGATGGGGCCCATGCCCATCTCTTTGACCTCTTTGATGGGACCAATGCCCACCTCTTTGACCTCTTTGATGGGGTCCATGCCCACCTCTCTGACCTCTTTGATGGGGCCCATGCCCATCTCTTTGACCTCTTTGATGGGACCAATGCCCACCTCTTTGACCTCTTTGATGGGGTCCATGCCCACCTCTTTGACCTCTTTGATGGGGCCCATGCCCATCTCTCTGACCTCTTTGATGGGACCCATGCCCATCTCTTTGACCTCTTTGATGGGACCAATGCCCACCTCTCTGACCTCTTTGATGGGGCCCATGCCCACCTCTTTGACCTCTTTGATGGGGCCCATGCCCATCTCTTTGACCTCTTTGATGGGACCAATGCCCACCTCTTTGACCTCTTTGATGGGACCAATGCCCACCTCTTTGACCTCTTTGATGGGGCCCATGCCCAACTCTCTGACCTCTTTGATGGGACCCATGCCCATCTCTCTGACCTCTTTGATGGGACCCATGCCCATCTCTTTGACCTCTTTGATGGGACCAATGCCCACCTCTCTGACCTCTTTGATGGGGCCCATGCCCATCTCTCTGACCTCTTTGATGGGACCCATGCCCATCTCTCTGACCTCTTTGATGGGACCCATGCCCATCTCTTTGACCTCTTTGATGGGACCAATGCCCACCTCTCTGACCTCTTTGATGGGGCCCATGCCCACCTCTTTGACCTCTTTGATGGGGCCCATGCCCATCTCTTTGACCTCTTTGATGGGACCAATGCCCACCTCTTTGACCTCTTTGATGGGACCAATGCCCACCTCTCTGACCTCTTTGATGGGGCCCATACCCACCTCTTTGACCTCTTTGATGGGGTCCATGCCCACCTCTCTGACCTCTTTGATGGGGCCCATGCCCATCTCTTTGACCTCTTTGATGGGACCAATGCCCACCTCTTTGACCTCTTTGATGGGGCCCATGCCCATCTCTTTGACCTCTTTGATGGGGCCCATGCCCACCTCTTTGACCTCTTTGATGGGGTCCATGCCCACCTCTCTGACCTCTTTGATGGGGCCCATGCCCATCTCTTTGACCTCTTTGATGGGACCAATGCCCACCTCTTTGACCTCTTTGATGGGGTCCATGCCCACCTCTTTGACCTCTTTGATGGGGCCCATGCCCACCTCTCTGACCTCTTTGATGGGGTCCATGCCCACCTCTCTGACCTCTTTGATGGGGCCCATGCCCACCTCTTTGACCTCTTTGATGGGGTCCATGCCCACCTCTTTGACCTCTTTGATGGGGCCCATGCCCACCTCTCTGACCTCTTTGATGGGGCCCATGCCCACCTCTTTGACCTCTTTGATGGGGCCCATGCCCACCTCTCTGACCTCTTTGATGGGGCCCATGCCCATCTCTTTGACCTCTTTGATGGGACCAATGCCCACCTCTTTGACCTCTTTGATGGGGTCCATGCCCACCTCTCTGACCTCTTTGATGGGGTCCATGCCCACCTCTCTGACCTCTTTGATGGGGCCCATGCCCACCTCTTTGACCTCTTTGATGGGGTCCATGCCCATCTCTTTGATGTGGCCCATACCCACCTATCTGACGGGCCCCTTGTCCATGAGGTCTTTGATTTCTTCCTCTCTCTTGCTGTCAATCTTGCTCCATGTTGAAAGAAATTGCAAATGTTCACACACCCCATTTTATATGGTGACCAATTGTGGTTACCACAATGTGAAATAAATTAGCAAGAAGGAGTAGTAATTTAGATGTTTATACTTTACAAACACACATTTCATTTCTGTAGTTCTCAAAATCTGTATATAGTAGACAAACCAGTTTAAAATCCATATATAGTAGACACACCAGTTTAAAATCCATATATAGTAGACACACCAGTTTAAAATCTGTATATAGTAGACACACCAGTTTAAAATCTGTATATAGTAGACACACCAGTTTAAAATCCATATATAGTAGACAAACCAGTTTAAAATCTATATATAGTAGACACACCAGTTTAAAAGCTGTATATAGTAGACACACCAGTTTAAAATCCATATATAGTAGACACACCAGTTTAAAATCTGTATATAGTAGACACACCAGTTTAAAATCCATATATAGTAGACAAACCAGTTTAAAATCTATATATAGTAGACACACCAGTTTAAAATCTGTATATAGTAGACACACCAGTTTAAAATCCATATATAGTAGACAAATCAGTTTAAAATCTATATATAGTAGACAAACCAGTTTAAAATCCATATATAGTAGACACACCAGTTTAAAATCTATATATAGTAGACACACCAGTTTAAAATCTGTATATAGTAGACACACCAGTTTAAAATCCATATATAGTAGACACACCAGTTTAAAATCTATATATAGTAGACAAACCAGTTTAAAATCTATATATAGTAGACAAACCAGTTTAAAATCCATATATAGCAGACAAATCAGTTTAAAATCTATATATAGTAGACAAACCAGTTTAAAATCCATATATAGTAGACACACCAGTTTAAAATCTATATATAGTAGACACACCAGTTTAAAATCTGTATATAGTAGACAAACCAGTTTAAAATCTATATATAGTAGACACACCAGTTTAAAATCTGTATATAGTAGACACACCAGTTTAAAATCCATATATAGTAGACAAACCAGTTTAAAATCTATATATAGTAGACACACCAGTTTAAAATCTGTATATAGTAGACAAACCAGTTTAAAATCTATATATAGTAGACACACCAGTTTAAAATCCATATATAGTAGACACACCAGTTTAAAATCTGTATATAGTAGACAAACCAGTTTAAAATCTATATATAGTAGACACACCAGTTTAAAATCCATATATAGTAGACACACCAGTTTAAAATCTGTATATAGTAGACAAACCAGTTTAAAATCTATATATAGTAGACACACCAGTTTAAAATCTGTATATAGTAGACACACCAGTTTAAAATCTGTATATAGTAGACACACCAGTTTAAAATCCATATATAGTAGACACACCAGTTTAAATACTATAGGTTTACCAAACATTTAAGTGATTAACCATTAAGCACAGTTGTATTAAGTGAAATGTGTTTAAACAAATGAGAAGAGAATCCTATGGGAAGTATTGTGAGCATTGCATTGTAAAAGGCAATTACTTTATATGAAAGGTTTTTCTAGATGAAACACTGATTAGTTTGGTGAAAAAGTTATTGTGTGATTTTGTGTGTTGTACTTAGTCAATTGAAATGTGCTTAAAGTTTTGGAAAAAAATCCAGCCTTTTTGATGGTCTGTTTTGAGTTTTGTACTATGAGTTGTGAAATTTTACCACATACTTGTGAAAATAGTACCAAAATGATAAAAAAAACTAAGATAGATGTGAAACAGGATAAATGGGAAAGTCATATTTCCTCGGCTCAAATCCTGTGGTCATTTAGAAAGTAAACAATGCAGTTATCCTACCTATATAATGAGCTTTACTAATACGAGCCTTTGTGTAAGATGGCGCCGGAGAGGAAGTCTGTCGTTTCATGGGCTCTTTAAACCAACCATATTGTTTTGTTAGTTTTTTAGCATTTTTTGTAACTTATTTCGAAAAAAAAACGTCTCTTATGACCGAAAAGAGCTTCTGGACGAGAGGGATTTACTCGAACAGGCCCTCATCCCCGTCATTCGCAGGAGAAAGAGACGGAAAAGATATTGCGGAAAGAGATCGGGGTGCCGACGAGTGGCTAATCTGCCCTTGCCATCAGTACTACTGGCCAACGTATAATGGCTGGAAAATAAATTGGACAATCTAAAAGAACGTATATCCTACCAACCGAACATTTCACAGAGTCGTGGCAGAACGACGACATGAATAACATATAGCTGGCGTGTTATACACTGCATCGGCAGGATAGAACAGCAGCCTCTGGTAAGGCAAGGGGTGTTAGTCTATGTATATTTGTAAACAATAGCTGGTGCACGATATCTAAGGAAGTCTCAAGCTTTTTCTTGCCCGAGGTAGAGTATCTCTTGATAAGCTGTAGACCACACTATCTACCAAGAGTTTCCATCTGTATTTTTCGTAGCTGTCTACGTACCACCACAGACTGATGCTGGCACTAAGATTGCACTCAATGAGCTGTATACTGCCATAAACAGGAAAACGCTCATCCAGAGGTGGCACTCCTAGTGGCCAGAGACTTTAATCTATCAGCATGTTAAATGTGCAACCAGAGGGGGAAAAAACTCTAGACCACCTTTACTCCACACACAGAGAACATACAAAGCTCTCCCTCCCCTCCATTTGGCAAATCTGACCATAATTCTATCCTCCCGATTCCTGCTTACAAGCTAAAATTAAAGCAGGAAGGACCAGTGACTCGGTTAATAAAAACGTGGTCAGATGAAGCAGATGCTAAGCTACAGGACTGTTTTGCTAGCACAGACTGGAATATGTTCCGGGATTCTTCCGATGGCATTGAGGAGTACACCACATCAGTCACTGACTTCATCAATTAGTGCATCGAGGATGTCGTCCCCACAGTGACTGTATGTACATACCCCAACCAGAGGCCATGGATTACAGGCAACATCCGCACTGAGCTAAAGGGTAGAGCTTCCGCTCTCAAGGAGTGGGACTCTAACCCGGAAGCTTATAAGAAAACCCTGCTATGCCCTCCGACGAACCATCAAACAGGCAAAGCGTCAATACAGGACTAAGATAGAATTGTACTACATCGGCTGCGACACTCGTCAGATGTGGCAGGGCTTGCAAACTATGACAGACTACAAAGGGAAGCACAGCTGAGAGGTCCCCGTGACATGAGCCTACCAGATGAGGTAAATTACTTCTATGCTCGCTTTGAGGCAAGTAACACTGAAACATGCATGAGAGCACCAGCTGTTTCGGACGACTGTGTCAGCGTTCAACACCATAGTGCCCTCAAAGCTCATCACTAAGCTAAGGACCCTGGGACTAAACACCTCCCTCTGCAACTGGATCCTGTACTTCCTGACGGGCCGCCCCCAGGTGGTAAGGGTGGGTAACAATACATCCGCCATGCTGATCCTTAACACAGGGGCCCCTCAGGGGTGCGTGCTCAGTCCCCTCCTGTACTCTCTGTTCTCTCATGACTGCATGGCCAGGCACGACTCCAACACCATCATTAATTTTGCCAATGACACAACAGTGGTCAGCCTGATCACCAACAACGACAAGACAGCATATAGGGAGGAAGTCAGAGACCTGGCCGTGTGGTGCCAGAACAACAACCTCTCCCTTAATGTGATCAAGTGTGGCGAGTGTAGAGAGTATAGAGATATTGTTATCCACGTCGGCACCAACGATGTTAGGATGAAACAGTCAGAGGTCACCAAGTGCAACATAGCTTCAGCGTGTAAATCAGCTAGAAAGATGTGTCGGCATCGAGTAATTGTCTCTGGCCCCCTCCCAGTTAGGGGGAGTGACGAGCTCTACAGCAGAGTCTCAGCACTCAATCGCTGGTTGAAAACTGTTTTCTGCCCCTCCCAAAAGATAGAATTTGTAGATAATTGGCCCTCTTTCTGGGACTCACCCACAAACAGGACCAAGCCTGACCTGCTGAGGAGTGACGGACTCCATCCTAGCTGGAGGGGTGCTCTCATCTTATCTACCAACATAGATAGGGCTCTAACTCCTCTAGCCCCACAATGAAATAGGGTGCAGGCCAGGCAGCAGGCTGTTAGCCAACCTGCCAGCTTAGTGGAGTCTGCCAATAGCACAGTCAGTGTAGTCAGCTCAGCCATACCCATTGAGACTGTGTCTGTGCCTCGACCTAGGTTGGGCAAAACTAAACATGGCGGTGTTCGCCTTAGCAATCTTATTAGGATAAAGACCTCCTCCATTCCTGCCATTATTGAAAGAGATCGTGATACCTCACATCTCAAAATAGGGTTACTTAATGTTAGATCCCTCACTTCAAAGGCAGTCATAGTCAATGAACTAATCACTGATCATAATCTTGATGTGATTGGCCTGACTGAAACATGGCTTAAGCCTGATGAATTTACTGTGTTAAATGAGGCCTCACCTCCTGGTTACACTAGTGACCATATCCCCCGTGCATCCCGCAAAGGCGGAGGTGTTGCTAACATTACGATAGCAAATTTCAATTTACCCCCCAAAAAATGGCGTTTTCGTCTTTTGAGCTCCTAGTCATGAAATCTATGCAGCCTACTCATTCACTTTTCATAGCTACTGTTTACAGGCCTCCTGGGCCATATACAGCGTTCCTCTCTGAGTTTCCTGAATTCCTATCAGACCTTGTAGTCATAGCAGATCATATTCTAATTTTTGGTGATTTTAATATTCACATGGAGAAGTCCACAGACCCACTCCAAAAGTCTTTCGGAGCCATCATCGACTCAGTGGGTTTTGTCCAACATGTCTCTGGACCTACTCACTGCCACAGTCATACTCTGGACCTAGTTTTGTCCCATGGAATAAATGTTGTAGATCTTAATGTTTTTCCACATAATCCTGGACTATCGGACCACCATTTTATTACGTTTGCAATCGCAACAAATAATCTGCTCAGACCCCAACCAAGGAGCATCAAAAGTCGTGCTATAAATTCTCAGACAACACAAAAATTCCTTGATGCCCTTCCAGACTCCTTCTGCCTACCCAAGGACGTCAGAGGACAAAAATCAGTTAACCACCTAACTGAGGAACTCAATTTAACCTTGCGCAATACCCTAGATGCAGTTGCACCCCTAAAAACGAAAAACATTTGTCATAAGAAACTAGCTCCCTGGTATACAGAAAATACCCGAGCTTTGAAGCAAGCTTCCAGGAAATTGGAACGGAAATGGCGCCACACCAAACTGGAAGTCTTCCGACTAGCTTGGAAAGACAGTACCGTGCAGTACCGAAGAGCCCTCACTGCTGCTCGATCATCCTACTTTTCCAACTTAATCGAGGAAAATAAGAACAATCCAAAATTTCTTTTTGATACTGTTGCGAAACTAACTAAAAAGCAGCATTCCCCAAGAGAGGATGGCTTTCACTTCAGCAGTAATAAATTCATGAACTTCTTTGAGGAAAAGATCATGACCATTAGAAAGCAAATTACGGACTCCTCTTTGAATCTGCGTATTCCTCCAGGGCTTAGCTGTCCTGGATCTGCACAGCTCTGCGAGGGCCTGGGATCGGGAGAGACACTTAAGTGTTTTAGTACTATATCTCTTGACACAATGATGAAAATAATCATGGCCTCTAAACCTTCAAGCTGCATACTGGATCCTATTCCTACTAAACTGCTGAAGGAGCTGCTTCCTGTGCTTGGCCCTCCTATGTTGAACATAATAAACAGCTCTCTATCCACCGGATGTGTACCAAACTCACTAAAAGTGGCAGTGATAAAGCCTCTCTTGAAAAAGCCAAACCTTGACCCGGAAAATATAAAAAACTATCGGCCTATATCGAATCTTCCATTCCTCTCAAAAATTTTAGAAAAAGCTGTTGCGCAGCAACTCACTGCCTTTCTGAAGACAAACAATGTATACGAAATGCTTCAGTCTGGTTTTAGACCCCATCATAGCACTGAGACTGCACTTGTGAAGGTGGTAAATGACCTTTTAATGGCGTCAGACCGAGGCTCTGCATCTGTCCTCGTGCTACTAGACCTTAGTGCTGCCTTTGACACCATCGATCACCACATTCTTTTGGAGAGACTGGAAACCCAAATTGGTCTACACGGACAAGTTCTGGCCTGGTTTAGATCTTACCTGTCGGAAATATATCAGTTTGTCTCTGTGAATGGTCTGTCCTCTGACAAATCAACTGTACATTTCGGTGTTCCTCAAGGTTCCGTTTTAGGACCACTATTGTTTTCACTATATATTTTACCTCTTGGGGATGTTATTCGAAAACATAATGTTAACATTCACTGCTATGCGGATGACACACAGCTGTACATTTCAATGAAACATGGTGAAGCCCCAAAATTGCCCTCGCTAGAAGCCTGTGTTTCAGACATAAGGAAGTGGATGGCTGAAAACTTTCTACTTTTAAACTCGGACAAAACAGAGATGCTTGTTCTAGGTCCCAAGAAACAAAGAGATCTTCTGTTAAATCTGACAATTCATCTTGATGGTTGTAAAGTCCTCTCAAATAAAACTGTGAAGGACATCGGCGTTACTCTTGACCCTGATCTCTCTTTTGACGAACATATCAAGACTGTTTCAAGGACAGCTTTTTTCCATCTACGTAACATTGCAAAAATCAGAAATTTTCTGTCCAAAAATGATGCAGAAAGATTTATCCATGCATTTGTTACTTCTAGGTTAGACTACTGCAATGCTCTACTTTCCGGCTACCCGGATAAAGCACTAAATAAACTTCAGTTAGTGCTAAATACGGCTGCTAGAATCCTGACTAGAACCAAGAAATTTGATAATATTACTCCAGTGCTAGCTTCCCTACACTGGCTTCCTGTTAAGGCAAGGGCTGATTTCAAGGTTTTACTGTTAACCTATAAAGCGTTACATGGGCTTGCTCCTACCTATCTTTCCGAGTTGGTCCTGCCGTACATACCAATACGTACGCTACGGTCACAAGACGCAGGCCTCCTAATTGTCCCTAGAATTTCTAAGCAAACAGCGGGAGGCAGGGCTTTCTCCTATAGATCTCCATTTTTATGGAACAGTCTGCCTACCCATGTGAGAGACGCAGATTCGGTCTCAACCTTTAAGTCTTTACTGAAGACTTATCTCTTCAGTAGGTCATATGATTGAGTGTAGTCTGGCCCAGGAGTGTGAAGGTGAACGGAAAGGCTCTGGAGCAACGAACCGCCCTTGCTGTCTCTGCCAGGCCGGTTCCCCTCTCTCCACTGGGATTCTCTGCCTCTAACCCTGTTACAGGGGCTGAGTCACTGGCTTGCTGGTGCTCTTTCATGCCGTCCCTAGGAGGGGTGCGTCACTTGAGTGGGTTGAGTTACTGACGTGATCTTCCTGTCTGGGTTGGCGCCCCCCCCTTGGTTTGTGCTGTGGTGGAGACCTTTGTGGGCTATACTCGGCCTTGTCTCAGGATTGTAAGTTGGTGGTTGAGGATTTCCCTCTAGTGGTGCGGGGGCTGTGCTTTGGCAAAGTGGGTGGGGTTATATCCTTCCTGTTTGGCCCTGTCCGGGGGTTTCTTCGGATGGGGCCACAGTGTCTCCTGACCGCTCCTGTCTCAGCCTCCAGTATTTATGCTGCAGTAGTTTATGTGTCGGGGGGCTAGGGTCAGTTGGTTACCTGGAGTACTTCTCCTGTCTTATCCAGTGTCCTGTGTGAATTTAAGTATGCTCTCTCTAATTCTCTCGTTCTCTCTTTCTCTCTGAGAACCTGAGCCCTAGGACCATACGTCAGGACTACCGGGCATGATGACACCTTGCTGTCCCCAGTCCGCCTGGCCTTGCTGCTATTCCAGTTTCAACTGTTCTGCCTGCGGTTACGGAACCCCTACCTGTCCCAGACCTGCTGTTTTCAACTCTTAATGATCGGCTATGAAAAGCCAACTGAGATTTATTCCTGATTATTATTTGACCATGCTTGTCATTTATGAACATTTTGAAAATCTTGGCTCTCTCTAATTTTCTCCTTCTCTCTTTCTTTCTCTCGGAGGACCTGAGCCCTAGGACCATACGTCGGGACTACCGGCCGTGGTGACTCCTTGCTGTCCCCAGTCCGCCTGGCCTTGCTGCTATTCCAGTTTCAACTGTTCTGCCTGCGGTTATGGAACCCCTACCTGTCCCAGACCTGCTGTTTTCAACTCTTAATGATCGGCTATGAAAAGCCAACTGAGATTTATTCCTGATTATTATTTGACCATGCTTGTCATTTATGAACAATTTGAAAATCTTGGCTCTCTCTAATTTTCTCCTTCTCTCTTTCTTTTTCTCGGAGGACCTGGGCCCTAGGACCATGCGTCGGGACTGCCGCCCGTGGTGACTCCTTGCTGTCCCCAGTCCGCCTGGCCTTGCTGCTATTCCAGTTTCAGCTGTTCTGCCTGCGGTTATGGAACCGCCACCTGTCCCAGACCTGTTGTTTTTCAACTCTTGATGATCGGCTATGAAAAGCCAACTGAAAATTATTCATGATTATTATTTGACCATGCTTGTCACTTATGAACATTTTTGAACATCTTGGCATAGTTCTGTTATAATCTCCACCCGGCACAGCCAGAAGAGGACTGGCCACCCCTCATAGCCTGGTTCCTCTCTAGGTTTCTTCCTAGGTTTTGGCCTTTCTAGTGAGTTTTTCCTAGCCACCGTGCTTCTACACCTGCATTACTAGCTGTTTGGGGTTTTAGGCTGGGTGTCTGTACAGCACTTCGAGATATTAGCTGATGTACGAAGGGCTATATAAAATAAAATTGATTGATTGATTGATCAAGCATAAGGAGGATGATTGTGGACTACAGGAAAAGGAGGACTGAGCACTCCCCCATTCTCATCTATGGGGCTGTAGTGGAGCAGGTTGAGAGCTTCAACTTCCTTGGTGTCCACATCACCAACAAACTAACATGGTCCAAGCACACCAAGACAGTCGTGAAGAGGGCACAACAACACCTATTCCCCCTCAAGAGACTGAAAAGATTTGGCATGGGTCCTCAGATCCTCAAAAGTGTCTACAGCTGCACCATCGAGAGCATCCTGACTGGTTGCATCACTGCCTGGTATGGCAACTGCTCAGCCTCCGACCGCAAGGCACTACAGAGGGTAGTGCGTATGGCCCAGTACATCACTGGGGCCAAGCTTCCTGCCATCTAGGACCTCTATACCAGGCGGTGTCAGAAGAAGGCCCTAAAAATGGTCAATGACCCCAGCCACCCCAGTCATAGACTGTTCTCTCTGCTACCACACGACAAGCGGTACCGGAGCGCCAAGTCTAGGTCCAAGAGGCTTCTAAACAGCTTCTACCCCCAAGCCATCAGACTACTGAACATCTAATCAAATGGCTACTCAGGCTACTTGCATTGCCCCCCCCCCCCCACTACGCTGCTGCTACTCTCTGTTATTATCTATGCATGAGTCACTTCACTTTATTAACTCTACCCACATGTATATATTACCTCAATTATCTCAACTAACCAGTGCCCCCGCACATCGACTCTGTACCGGTACCCCCTGTATATAGCCTCGCTATTGTTATTTTACTGCTGCTCTTGAATTATTTGTTACTTTATATCTTAATTATTATTTTTCTTAAAACGGCATTGTTGGTTAAGGGCTTGTAAGTAAGCATTTCACTGTAAGGTCTACACCTGTTGTATTCGGTGCATGTGACAAATAACATTTGATTTGATTTGACATTTCTCATTCTCGCCTACCTCAAGCTGCACAGTGTTGCAGTGCAGTAACGTTGTTCTGCCACACGGTATCGCTCTTTCACTACAAAATAATGAGATCAGTGGGGTTGTTTTGTCAGAGGGGTTGTTTTGCCAGTTGCATGTTGGGTTTCGGAACACACAGTTCGGGGGCTTATTGTTTTATTTAGGTCTACAGTGTAGGCCTACAAATTCAATTCCAAAAATAGTTGTAGTTGTAATCAAAAATGGTTGTAGTTTAAAAAAATCATCCAAAGTAGGCCTAGGCAAAAACTTAAACACTCACACATACATGAGCTAAAGCAAGAGCTCTATACCAGACCAACCAACCCGACCAACAAGAGCAAATGGCTTAAATATCACCTTAAAACGAGATAGGCTACAATAAACATTTATTTTACATTTTAAAAAGTAATTGGTAATAGTACAATTCATTTTAAATCGTACAAAACGTAATATTATGTCACTGACATTTCAGAATGGGTGGTGATCTAGGCCTACGTGGGTAAAGTGTGCACTCTCTAGAACATGAGATTCTCAAACTGGTGAGTAGCCTAGGCCAGGGGTTCCCAAACGCCACATCTATTTCAATGGGCACAAGCACTGTTCACAACTCTCTTGTTGGTGGAGAGAACATTTTGCAGGTTTAAAGTTTATTCCCTGCAATTCTACACATTTTGTCATGGGGTACAGAGAACATTTTGCAGTTGTAAAGCTAATTTTCTTGCAATTCTATACATTCTGCCATGTCTTATGTGTATTCGTGTGATATTTGAGTGACTCGAACATTACTACAAAATCTATGGGCTAAAACACGTAGATAGAAACGCGTTAGCTGACGTGGGCTAGTTGATCTGGACGTTTCAGACAAGTTATAAAGAGCTCTCTAAGGTCTACAATGACTGACATGACAAGAGAAATAATGATTTCGAAATTTCCCCTTATGCATTCTAATATTACAACTTTCAAAATGAAGTTGAAAGCTGGACTGAGTTCCTTAAAGAAAAGAGGAACCACAGGTTGGCAACCACTGTCCTAGGCCTAGATATGGCGGTAGTAATGGTACAAATGAAACAGTGTTTTTTTAGGCAAAATAAGAGATGCCTCGGTCTAAGCATGAACATAAATAATCAATATCGCTAACTAATACAGATGCGAGCTCTCATCTGAGCATGACAAAAGAGGCAACTCTAATTGCAGGTGACAGAATGAGATAACGGACAATGGGGAATGCATCAGCGGTACTCTAAAAGGGATGTTAGGTGTGAGCACAAGCAGAAATATTAGTTACCATACATACCACGTGTTCAGTTGGGCTTTTAAGACAATTTCCTGTTTCACGTCATCTTCATGGGAATTTACTTTCTTCTGTTTTTAAATTGTCAATGACATTACGGCCTTGAAGGAATTTCTTCTTCATCTCCTTACACTGCATCCCTCACCTTTTTTTTGTGTCTGTCAGAAACCCATACTTGTTTGTGTGTTTTTAAGCCTGGATCTAGGTTAATTACTTATCTTGACAGATCCTTTAAGTGCCAGTTGCTGGCCCCTGGGCTCAGGGCTTGGCCCTCAGTTCAGTCACGGCCCTGCCAGTAGAGATATGAGCTCACTTGAAGCACAGGTGAGGCGAGGTGAGGTGAGGTAAGAGAGGGTGTGTCCTCTCTGCCCCTGAAGACGCACACACACACACACACGCACACGTCAGGTCCCACCCTCTTTCACCTGTACCTTACTTTACCATCTCTCCTCCAACCACAGTCCAGCTCAAATATGGAAAGGGGGTGTTATGCACCTGTATTAATGGAATCCACTTTCCCAGGAGCAGCTGTATTTGTCTTTAAACCTTGTGTGTGTTTGTGTGTCGTGGTTTGTTTCTTTGTGGGCTTCTTTGTGTTCTTCTTGGCAAGTTTTCAATTGAGTCAAGAATCAAGGAGGAAGCAGCCGCAGCGACACTAGACATCCATTCCCACATCACATGTGGTTTATAAAGGCATGAAGATAATGAGGACAGGGCTGGAGGGTGGTATAAAGACAGGGCTGGAGGGTGGTATGAGGACAGGGTTGGAGGGTGGTATGAGGACAGGGCTGGAGGGTGGTATAAAGACAGGGCTGGAAGGTGGTATGAGGACATGGCTGGAGGGTGGTATGAGGACAGGGCTGGAGGGTGGTATGAGGACAGGACTGGAGGGTGGTATGAGGACAGGGCTGGAGGGTGGTATGAGGACAGGGCTGGAGGGTGGTATGAGGACAGGGCTGGAGGGTGGTATAAAGACAGGGCTGGAAGGTGGTATGAGGACATGGCTGGAGGGTGGTATGAGGACAGGGCTGGAGGGTGGTATGAGGACAGGACTGGAGGGTGGTATGAGGACAGGGCTGGAGGGTGGTATGAGGACAGGGCTGGAGGGTGGTATGAGGACAGGGCTGGAGGGTGGTATGAGGACAGGGCTGGAGGGTGGTATGAGGACAGGGCTGGAGGGTGGTATAAAGACAGGGCTGGAGGGTGGTATAAAGACAGGGCTGGAGGGTGGTATAAAGACAGGGCTGGAGGGTGGTATGAGGGCAGGGCTGGACGGTGGTATGAGGGCAGGGCTGGAGGGTGGTATGAGGGCAGGGCTGGAGGGTGGTATGAGGGCAGGGCTGGAGGGTGGTATAAGGACAGGGCTGGAGGGTGGTATGAGGGCAGGGCTGGAGGGTGGTATGAGGGCAGGGCTGGAGGGTGGTATAAGGAGAGGGCTGGAGGGTGGTATAAGGACAGGGCTGGAGGGTGGTATAAGGACAGGGCTGGAGGGTGGTATGAGGGCAGGGCTGGAGGGTGGTATGAGGACAGGGCTGGAGGGTGGTATAAGGACAGGGCTGGAGGGTGGAATGAGGGCAGGGCTGGAGGGTGGTATGAGGGCAGGGCTGGAGGGTGGTATGAGGGCAGGGCTGGAGGATGGTATAAGACAGGGCTGGAGGGTGGTATGAGGACAGGGCTGGAGGGTGGTATGAGGGCAGGGCTGGAGGTTGGTATAAGACAGGGCTGGAGGGTGGTATGAGGACAGGGCTGGGGGGTGGTATGAGGGCAGGGCTGGAGGTTGGTATAAGACAGGGCTGGAGGGTGGTATGAGGACAGGGCTGGAGGGTGGTATGAGGGCAGGGCTGGAGGGTGGTATGAGGGCAGGGCTGGAGGTTGGTATAAGACAGGGCTGGAGGGTGGTATGAGGACAGGGCTGGAGGGTGGTATGAGGGCAGGGCTGGAGGTTGGTATAAGACAGGGCTGGAGGGTGGTATGAGGACAGGGCTGGAGGGTGGTATGAGGGCAGGGCTGGAGGGTGGTTTGAGGGCAGGGCTAGAGGGTGGTATGAGGACAGGGCTGGAGGGTGGTATGAGGGCAGGGCTGGAGGGTGGTATAAAGACAGGCCTGGAGGGTGGTATGAGGGCAGGGCTGGAGGGTGGTATGAGGGCAGGGCTGGAGGGTGGTTTGAGGGCAGGGCTGGAGGGTGGTATGAGGACAGGGCTGGAGGGTGGTATGAGGGCAGGGCTGGAGGGTGGTATGAGGGCAGGGCTGGAGGGTGGTATGAGGGCAGGGCTGGAGGGTGGTATAAGGACAGGGCTGGAGGGTGGTATAAAGACAGGGCTGGAGGGTGGTATAAAGACAGGGCTGGAGGGTGGTATGAGGGCAGGGCTGGAGGGTGGTATAAAGACAGGGCTGGAGGGTGGTATGAGGGCAGGGCTGGAGGGTGGTATGAGGGCAGGGCTGGAGGGTGGTATGAGGGCAGGGCTGGAGGGTGGTATAAGGACAGGGCTGGAGGGTGGTATAAGGACAGGGCTGGAGGGTGGTATGAGGGCAGGGCTGGAGGGTGGTATGAGGACAGGGCTGGAGGGTGGTATAAAGACAGGGCTGGAGGGTGGTATAAAGACAGGGCTGGAGGGTGGTATGAGGACAGGGCTGGAGGGTGGTATAAGGACAGGGCTGGAGGGTGGTATAAAGACAGGGCTGGAGGGTGGTATAAAGACAGGGCTGGAGGGTGGTATGAGGGCAGGGCTGGAGGGTGGTATGAGGGCAGGGCTGGAGGGTGGTATGAGGACAGGGCTGGAGGGTGGTATGAGGGCAGGGCTGGAGGGTGGTATGAGGACAGGGCTGGAGGGTGGTATGAGGGCAGGGCTGGAGGGTGGTATGAGGGCAGGGCTGGAGGGTGGTATGAGGGCAGGGCTGGAGGGTGGTATAAGGACAGGGCTGGAGGGTGGTATAAAGACAGGGCTGGAGGGTGGTATGAGGGCAGGGCTGGAGGGTGGTATAAAGACAGGGCTGGAGGGTGGTATGAGGGCAGGGCTGGAGGGTGGTATAAAGACAGGGCTGGAGGGTGGTATGAGGGCAGGGCTGGAGGGTGGTATGAGGGCAGGGCTGGAGGGTGGTATGAGGGCAGGGCTGGAGGGTGGTATAAGGACAGGGCTGGAGGGTGGTATAAGGACAGGGCTGGAGGGTGGTATGAGGGCAGGGCAGGGCTGGAGGGTGGTATGAGGACAGGGCTGGAGGGTGGTATAAAGACAGGGCTGGAGGGTGGTATAAAGACAGGGCTGGAGGGTGGTATGAGGACAGGGCTGGAGGGTGGTATAAGGACAGGGCTGGAGGGTGGTATAAAGACAGGGCTGGAGGGTGGTATGAGGGCAGGGCTGGAGGGTGGTATGAGGGCAGGGCTGGAGGGTGGTATGAGGGCAGGGCTGGAGGGTGGTATGAGGACAGGGCTGGAGGGTGCTATGAGGACAGGGCTGGAGGGTGGTATGAGGACAGGGCTGGAGGGTGGTATGAGGACAGGGCTGGAGGGTGGTATAAGGACAGGGCTGCAGGGTGGTATAAGGACAGGGCTGGAGGGTGGTATAAAGACAGGGCTGGAGGGTGGTATAAGGACAGGGCTGGAGGGTGGTATAAAGACAGGGCTGGAGGGTGGTATAAAGACAGGGCTGGAGGGTGGAATGAGGGCAGGGCTGGAGGGTGGTATAAGGGCAGGGCTGGAGGATGGTATAAGGGCAGGGGTGTGAGGTTGTATAAGCCGTAGACAGTGGCAGTGTGTGTGTGTGCATGCTTGCTTGCGTGTGGGTGTGTGTGTGTGTGTGTGTCTAGTGAAGACCTATGGAAAACTACGACTCATTGAGTCACTCTTTCCCCATCTGGTCCGCTTGGCAAACTGAACCGGGTCTCTCCTCCTCCGGTCTGGTTTGGACGGTACAGAAGACCAGGGTGTGTGTTATAGATTACACTTACACTGGGTGCAAACTCAACATTTAATACATTGCAACTGTAGGTCTGACATGGTACAGGTGTCTTCTTTTTTTAAGCCCATAACCATGTGTGTGAGGTGTATACTTTTCTATAGATTTGTTTAAAACTTCCAAGAAACACTCTGTGTGACCCTGATTAATCCCACTGCAGTCAAAGAGGAACTGTTTTCTGGTTGGTCTGAGTGACCTTTCTGTTTGAGCATATAGCTAGAAAAATCAATAAATGGTACTCTATATACTGCTACCAACACCTGAAGAAGGCAGTGCTAAAAACTTGGTGTGAATTGTGAATTGTGAATTGTTAGGAGCATATTTAGAGAGTGCAACTTACCTACTGCAGTCAATTGTTGGGAGCATATTTAGAGTATGCAACTTACCTACTACAGTCAATTGTTGGGAGCATATTTAGAGTGTGCAACTTATCTACTACAGTCAATTGTTGGGAGCATATTTAGAGTGTGCAACTTATCTACTACAGTCAATTGTTGGGAGCATATTTAGAGTGTGCAACTTATCTACTACAGTCAATTGTTGGGAGCATATTTAGAGTGTGCAACTTATCTACTACAGTCAATTGTTGGGAGCATATTTAGTGTGCAACTTTCTTTTGTTCTTTTTATGCTGTTTACTTTTGGGTGTGCGCACATTTCAAAGGTGTCTGTTATGAAGTGTTTTGTTACAGCGTGCACTAATGAATACACCCCATATAATATAATCCATATTCTGTCCTGCATCCGTGCATCCGCCTTTGTGATCGACCTCAACCGATCTCAACCTCAACCAAGCTGTATGTTTACTTGGCAACCCTCATCTGTCGATGCCAAAACAAACATCAGGTTCTGAGTGCTATGTTTGATGTTGGCTGTTGACAGTTTGGAACGGTGGACATTTGGTCTTCCAGGCCGCTCCTCTCGCCACACACATGCACACGCCCACGCACGCACGCACGCACGCACGCACGCACGCACGCACGCACGCACGCACACACACACACACACACACACACACACACACACACACACACACACACACACACACACACACACACACACACACACACACACACACACACACACACACCCACACACACACACACACACACACACACACACACACACACACACACACACTCTAGCAGGTTGTGGCCGTTATGTAAACGGTTGCATGGCGTGTTCTTATCGCCCGCCAAGCTTTGCATAACGAGATGCAGCGCCACAGCAGAGAGTGGATGTTTCCCACGGTGCTTTGCATTGTTGTACACAGATGTGTTTGATGGTAAACAGAGAGTTGTCCTGTGATGCTGAAGATAAGAATTGTAACAATTTCTCTCTCCCTCAAATGTGTTGTCATTATCTTATTCAATTGTTCCAAATGAGTAGGTGGTTACAGGTCTCACAATACACTAGCACCTTCTTCAGAGTATTGCTGCATATTAGCTTCATGTGTCTATGTAGGCTAAATGTGCTGTGAAGGCAACATCATTATCCACCCCAGGCCACAACAGACAAGAGGGCTAAGGTAGGATGTCTAGTAGTGTGCCTCAAGTTTACAGGATGTAGCGTTGTTCTCAATCACAACCAGCTGTGATATTGTGCTGGTAGTGTTTCAGTGAGCAAGCGTAAACTAATGGTACTAAGGCTTTTCATGCTTTCATGCTTATTGTCGGCGGTTTTTAAATGGAAAATATATGAAGACATTTCAAGTGAAACTGATCTCAAAGGATAACTTGCCAAACAGTCATGTGTTCCACTGACATCCTTTTCACATTTTATCACACATTTGACTATATTCAAATTCAACGAGCTTTAATTGTTAAGTAAACATCAGTGTTCTAATCCATAAGTGTGTTTGACGCTTCTCTCTCTCTCTCTCTCTCTCTCTCTCTCTCTCTCTCTCAATTCAATTCAATTCAATTCAAGGGGCTTTATTGGCATGGGAAGCATATGTTAACATTGCCATAGCAAGTGAAGTAGATAATATACAAAAGTTAAATAAACAATAAAAATGAACATTAAACATTACACTCACAGACGTTCCAAAACAATAAAGACATTACAAATGTCGTATTATATATATACAGTGTTGTAACAATGTGCAAATGGTTAAAGTACAAAAGGGAAAATAAATAAACATAAATATGGGTTGTATTTACAGTGGTGTTTGTTCTTCACTGGTTGACCTTTTCTTGTGGCAACAGGTCACACATCTTGCTGCTGTGATGTCACACTGTGGTATTTCACCCAATAGATATAGGAGTTTATCAAAATTGGATTTGTTTTTGAATTCTTTGTGGATCTGTGTAATCTGTGGGAAATATGTGTCTATTTGGCAGGAGGTTAGGAAGTGCAGCTCAGTTTCGACCTCATTTTGTGGGCAGTGTGCACATAGCTTGTCTTCTCTTGAGAGCCAGGTCTGCCTATGGTGGCCTTTCTCAATAGCAAAGCTATGCTCACTGAGTCTGTACATAGTCAAAGCTTTCCTTAAGTTTGGGTCAGTCACAGTGGTCAGGTATTCTGCCACTGTGTATTCTCTGTTTAGGGCCAAAAAGCATTCTAGTTTGCTCTGTTCTTTTGTTAATTCTTTCCAATGTGTCACGTAATTATCATTTTGTTTTCTCATGATTTGGTTGGGTTTAATTGTGTTGCTGTCCTGGGGCTCTGTGCGGTGTGTTTGTGTTTGTGAACAGAGCCCCAGGACCAGCTTTCTTAGGGGACTCTTCTCCAGGTTCATCTCTCTGTAGGTGACGGCTTTGTTATGGAAGGTTTGGGAATCACTTCCTTTTAGGTGGTTGTATTTAACGGCTCTTTTCTGGATTTTGATAATTAGTGGGTATCGGCCTTATTACTCACTCTTTCTCTTCTTTATTCTGTTGTTCTCTTATTTGTGTCCATCTTCTTAACAGCACGGCTACTTTCGTCTTCAGGTAGCACGCACAGACAGACAGACAGACAGACAGACAGACAGACAGACAGACAGACAGACAGACAGACAGACAGACAGACAGACAGACAGACAGACAGACAGACAGACAGACAGACAGACAGACAGACAGACAGACAGACAGACAGACCGACCGACCGACAGACACCCCTGCTCCAACCATCAGACCGCAGGAGAAGCAGCAATCATTAATTTTAATAACTGATCTCACTTTCTCTCCTGACAGAAACCATTAATATAATACACGCTCTGTCAAGTACCTTTGGGGCGGCAGGTAGCCTAGTGGTTTGAGCGTTGGGCCAGTAACCAAAAGGTTGCTGGATTGAATCCCCGAGCTGACAAGGTAAAAATCTGTCGTTCTGCCCCTGAACAAGGCAGTTAACCCACTGTTCCCCGGTAGGCCGTCATTGTAAATAAGAATTTGTTCTTAACTGGCTTGCCTAGTTAAATAAATAAAAATATTTTTAAAAGTACCTGGAGAGCTGTGTGTATGTGTGTGTGTGTGTATGTGTGTGTGTGTGTGTGTGTGTGTGTGTGTGTGTGTGTGTGTGTGTGTGTGTGTGTGTGTGTGTGTGTGTGTGTGTGTGTGTGTGTGTGTGTGTGTGTGTGTGTGTGCGGGGGTCTTGGCTGAACTAGTGCGGCCCTTTCAACAAGCTGTCCCTCATTCATAGGCCAGCTTCTCTCCATTCCTCTAGAGACAGACTGAATGACTGTGTGTGTGTACAAGAAAATCTCACGGGTTGACTTCAGTATTCAATGTTTGTCCATGGGGGGGGGGGATGAACACAAATTTAAATAGTTGAGTTTAGACATTAATTCCGAATGGTTAAGGTAAGCGATAGATTGGGATTTTTGGCAATGAAACCCTTTATCCCAGAGTCAGGTGAACTAATGGATACTGTTTTTATGATTCTGCGTGAAGTTTGAAGGAAGTTGCTATCTAGCGTTTGTGCAATTTCTGACTAGTGTTAGCTGTTCCCGTAGACTTCCAGTCATTGACTAGTGTTAGCTGTTCCCGTAGACTTCCAGTCATTGACTAGTGTTAGCTGTTCCCGTAGACTTCCAGTCATTGACTAGTGTTAGCTGTTCCCGTAGACTTCCAGTCATTGACTAGTGTTAGCTGTTCCCGTAGACTTCCAGTCATTGACTAGTGTTAGCTGTTCCCGTAGACTTCCAGTCACTGACTAGTGTTAGCTGTTCCCGTAGACTTCCAGTCACTGACTAGTGTTAGCTGTTCCCGTAGACTTCCAGTCACTGACTAGTGTTAGCTGTTCCCGTAGACTTCCAGTCATTGACTAGTGTTAGCTGTTCCCGTAGACTTCCAGTCATTGACTAGTGTTAGCTGTTCCCGTAGACTTCCAGTCATTGACTAGTGTTAGCTGTTCCCGTAGACTTCCAGTCATTGACTAGTGTTAGCTGTTCCCGTAGACTTCCAGTCATTGACTAGTGTTAGCTGTTCCCGTAGACTTCCAGTCATTGACTAGTGTTAGCTGTTCCCGTAGACTTCCAGTCATTGACTAGTGTTAGCTGTTCCCGTAGACTTCCAGTCATTGACTAGTGTTAGCTGTTCCCGTAGACTTCCAGTCATTGACTAGTGTTAGCTGTTCCCGTAGACTTCCAGTCATTGACTAGTGTTAGCTGTTCCCGTAGACTTCCAGTCATTGACTAGTGTTAGCTGTTCCCGTAGACTTCCAGTCATTGACTAGTGTTAGCTGTTCCCGTAGACTTCCAGTCATTGACTAGTGTTAGCTGTTCCCGTAGACTTCCAGTCATTGACTAGTGTTAGCTGTTCCCGTAGACTTCCAGTCATTGACTAGTGTTAGCTGTTCCCGTAGACTTCCAGTCATTGACTAGTGTTAGCTGTTCCCGTAGACTTCCAGTCATTGACTAGTGTTAGCTGTTCCCGTAGACTTCCAGTCATTGACTAGTGTTAGCTGTTCCCGTAGACTTCCAGTCATTGACTAGTGTTAGCTGTTCCCGTAGACTTCCAGTCATTGACTAGTGTTAGCTGTTCCCGTAGACTTCCAGTCATTGACTAGTGTTAGCTGTTCCCGTAGACTTCCAGTCATTGACTAGTGTTAGCTGTTCCCGTAGACTTCCAGTCATTGACTAGTGTTAGCTGTTCCCGTAGACTTCCAGTCATTGACTAGTGTTAGCTGTTCCCGTAGACTTCCAGTCATTGACTAGTGTTAGCTGTTCCCGTAGACTTCCAGTCATTGACTAGTGTTAGCTGTTCCCGTAGACTTCCAGTCATTGACTAGTGTTAGCTGTTCCCGTAGACTTCCAGTCATTGACTAGTGTTAGCTGTTCCCGTAGACTTCCAGTCATTGACTAGTGTTAGCTGTTCCCGTAGACTTCCAGTCATTGACTAGTGTTAGCTGTTCCCGTAGACTTCCAGTCATTGACTAGTGTTAGCTGTTCCCGTAGACTTCCAGTCATTGACTAGTGTTAGCTGTTCCCGTAGACTTCCAGTCATTGACTAGTGTTAGCTGTTCCCGTAGACTTCCAGTCATTGACTAGTGTTAGCTGTTCCCGTAGACTTCCAGTCATTGACTAGTGTTAGCTGTTCCCGTAGACTTCCAGTCATTGACTAGTGTTAGCTGTTCCCGTAGACTTCCAGTCATTGACTAGTGTTAGCTGTTCCCGTAGACTTCCAGTCATTGACTAGTGTTAGCTGTTCCCGTAGACTTCCAGTCATTGACTAGTGTTAGCTGTTCCCGTAGACTTCCAGTCATTGACTAGTGTTAGCTGTTCCCGTAGACTTCCAGTCATTGACTAGTGTTAGCTGTTCCCGTAGACTTCCAGTCATTGACTAGTGTTAGCTGTTCCCGTAGACTTCCAGTCATTGACTAGTGTTAGCTGTTCCCGTAGACTTCCAGTCATTGACTAGTGTTAGCTGTTCCCGTAGACTTCCAGTCATTGACTAGTGTTAGCTGTTCCCGTAGACTTCCAGTCATTGACTAGTGTTAGCTGTTCCCGTAGACTTCCAGTCATTGACTAGTGTTAGCTGTTCCCGTAGACTTCCAGTCATTGACTAGTGTTAGCTGTTCCCGTAGACTTCCAGTCATTGACTAGTGTTAGCTGTTCCCGTAGACTTCCAGTCATTGACTAGTGTTAGCTGTTCCCGTAGACTTCCAGTCATTGACTAGTGTTAGCTGTTCCCGTAGACTTCCAGTCATTGACTAGTGTTAGCTGTTCCCGTAGACTTCCAGTCATTGACTAGTGTTAGCTGTTCCCGTAGACTTCCAGTCATTGACTAGTGTTAGCTGTTCCCGTAGACTTCCAGTCATTGACTAGTGTTAGCTGTTCCCGTAGACTTCCAGTCATTGACTAGTGTTAGCTGTTCCCGTAGACTTCCAGTCATTGACTAGTGTTAGCTGTTCCCGTAGACTTCCAGTCATTGACTAGTGTTAGCTGTTCCCGTAGACTTCCAGTCATTGACTAGTGTTAGCTGTTCCCGTAGACTTCCAGTCATTGACTAGTGTTAGCTGTTCCCGTAGACTTCCAGTCATTGACTAGTGTTAGCTGTTCCCGTAGACTTCCAGTCATTGACTAGTGTTAGCTGTTCCCGTAGACTTCCAGTCATTGACTAGTGTTAGCTGTTCCCGTAGACTTCCAGTCATTGACTAGTGTTAGCTGTTCCCGTAGACTTCCAGTCATTGACTAGTGTTAGCTGTTCCCGTAGACTTCCAGTCATTGACTAGTGTTAGCTGTTCCCGTAGACTTCCAGTCATTGACTAGTGTTAGCTGTTCCCGTAGACTTCCAGTCATTGACTAGTGTTAGCTGTTCCCGTAGACTTCCAGTCATTGACTAGTGTTAGCTGTTCCCGTAGACTTCCAGTCATTGACTAGTGTTAGCTGTTCCCGTAGACTTCCAGTCATTGACTAGTGTTAGCTGTTCCCGTAGACTTCCAGTCATTGACTAGTGTTAGCTGTTCCCGTAGACTTCCAGTCATTGACTAGTGTTAGCTGTTCCCGTAGACTTCCAGTCATTGACTAGTGTTAGCTGTTCCCGTAGACTTCCAGTCATTGACTAGTGTTAGCTGTTCCCGTAGACTTCCAGTCATTGACTAGTGTTAGCTGTTCCCGTAGACTTCCAGTCATTGACTAGTGTTAGCTGTTCCCGTAGACTTCCAGTCATTGACTAGTGTTAGCTGTTCCCGTAGACTTCCAGTCATTGACTAGTGTTAGCTGTTCCCGTAGACTTCCAGTCATTGACTAGTGTTAGCTGTTCCCGTAGACTTCCAGTCATTGACTAGTGTTAGCTGTTCCCGTAGACTTCCAGTCATTGACTAGTGTTAGCTGTTCCCGTAGACTTCCAGTCATTGACTAGTGTTAGCTGTTCCCGTAGACTTCCAGTCATTGACTAGTGTTAGCTGTTCCCGTAGACTTCCAGTCATTGACTAGTGTTAGCTGTTCCCGTAGACTTCCAGTCATTGACTAGTGTTAGCTGTTCCCGTAGACTTCCAGTCATTGACTAGTGTTAGCTGTTCCCGTAGACTTCCAGTCATTGACTAGTGTTAGCTGTTCCCGTAGACTTCCAGTCACTGACTAGTGTTAGCTGTTCCCGTAGACTTCCAGTCACTGACTAGTGTTAGCTGTTCCCGTAGACTTCCAGTCACTGACTAGTGTTAGCTGTTCCCGTAGACTTCCAGTCACTGACTAGTGTTAGCTGTTCCCGTAGACTTCCAGTCATTGACTAGTGTTAGCTGTTCCCGTAGACTTCCAGTCATTGACTAGTGTTAGCTGTTCCCGTAGACTTCCAGTCATTGACTAGTGTTAGCTGTTCCCGTAGACTTCCAGTCATTGACTAGTGTTAGCTGTTCCCGTAGACTTCCAGTCATTGACTAGTGTTAGCTGTTCCCGTAGACTTCCAGTCATTGACTAGTGTTAGCTGTTCCCGTAGACTTCCAGTCATTGACTAGTGTTAGCTGTTCCCGTAGACTTCCAGTCATTGACTAGTGTTAGCTGTTCCCGTAGACTTCCAGTCATTGACTAGTGTTAGCTGTTCCCGTAGACTTCCAGTCATTGACTAGTGTTAGCTGTTCCCGTAGACTTCCAGTCATTGACTAGTGTTAGCTGTTCCCGTAGACTTCCAGTCATTGACTAGTGTTAGCTGTTCCCGTAGACTTCCAGTCATTGACTAGTGTTAGCTGTTCCCGTAGACTTCCAGTCATTGACTAGTGTTAGCTGTTCCCGTAGACTTCCAGTCATTGACTAGTGTTAGCTGTTCCCGTAGACTTCCAGTCATTGACTAGTGTTAGCTGTTCCCGTAGACTTCCAGTCATTGACTAGTGTTAGCTGTTCCCGTAGACTTCCAGTCATTGACTAGTGTTAGCTGTTCCCGTAGACTTCCAGTCATTGACTAGTGTTAGCTGTTCCCGTAGACTTCCAGTCATTGACTAGTGTTAGCTGTTCCCGTAGACTTCCAGTCATTGACTAGTGTTAGCTGTTCCCGTAGACTTCCAGTCATTGACTAGTGTTAGCTGTTCCCGTAGACTTCCAGTCATTGACTAGTGTTAGCTGTTCCCGTAGACTTCCAGTCATTGACTAGTGTTAGCTGTTCCCGTAGACTTCCAGTCATTGACTAGTGTTAGCTGTTCCCGTAGACTTCCAGTCATTGACTAGTGTTAGCTGTTCCCGTAGACTTCCAGTCATTGACTAGTGTTAGCTGTTCCCGTAGACTTCCAGTCATTGACTAGTGTTAGCTGTTCCCGTAGACTTCCAGTCATTGACTAGTGTTAGCTGTTCCCGTAGACTTCCAGTCATTGACTAGTGTTAGCTGTTCCCGTAGACTTCCAGTCATTGACTAGTGTTAGCTGTTCCCGTAGACTTCCAGTCATTGACTAGTGTTAGCTGTTCCCGTAGACTTCCAGTCATTGACTAGTGTTAGCTGTTCCCGTAGACTTCCAGTCATTGACTAGTGTTAGCTGTTCCCGTAGACTTCCAGTCATTGACTAGTGTTAGCTGTTCCCGTAGACTTCCAGTCATTGACTAGTGTTAGCTGTTCCCGTAGACTTCCAGTCATTGACTAGTGTTAGCTGTTCCCGTAGACTTCCAGTCATTGACTAGTGTTAGCTGTTCCCGTAGACTTCCAGTCATTGACTAGTGTTAGCTGTTCCCGTAGACTTCCAGTCATTGACTAGTGTTAGCTGTTCCCGTAGACTTCCAGTCATTGACTAGTGTTAGCTGTTCCCGTAGACTTCCAGTCATTGACTAGTGTTAGCTGTTCCCGTAGACTTCCAGTCATTGACTAGTGTTAGCTGTTCCCGTAGACTTCCAGTCATTGACTAGTGTTAGCTGTTCCCGTAGACTTCCAGTCATTGACTAGTGTTAGCTGTTCCCGTAGACTTCCAGTCATTGACTAGTGTTAGCTGTTCCCGTAGACTTCCAGTCATTGACTAGTGTTAGCTGTTCCCGTAGACTTCCAGTCATTGACTAGTGTTAGCTGTTCCCGTAGACTTCCAGTCATTGACTAGTGTTAGCTGTTCCCGTAGACTTCCAGTCATTGACTAGTGTTAGCTGTTCCCGTAGACTTCCAGTCATTGACTAGTGTTAGCTGTTCCCGTAGACTTCCAGTCATTGACTAGTGTTAGCTGTTCCCGTAGACTTCCAGTCATTGACTAGTGTTAGCTGTTCCCGTAGACTTCCAGTCATTGACTAGTGTTAGCTGTTCCCGTAGACTTCCAGTCATTGACTAGTGTTAGCTGTTCCCGTAGACTTCCAGTCATTGACTAGTGTTAGCTGTTCCCGTAGACTTCCAGTCATTGACTAGTGTTAGCTGTTCCCGTAGACTTCCAGTCATTGACTAGTGTTAGCTGTTCCCGTAGACTTCCAGTCATTGACTAGTGTTAGCTGTTCCCGTAGACTTCCAGTCATTGACTAGTGTTAGCTGTTCCCGTAGACTTCCAGTCACTGACTAGTGTTAGCTGTTCCCGTAGACTTCCAGTCATTGACTAGTGTTAGCTGTTCCCGTAGACTTCCAGTCACTGACTAGTGTTAGCTGTTCCCGTAGACTTCCAGTCACTGACTAGTGTTAGCTGTTCCCGTAGACTTCCAGTCACTGACTAGTGTTAGCTGTTCCCGTAGACTTCCAGTCATTGACTAGTGTTAGCTGTTCCCGTAGACTTCCAGTCACTGACTAGTGTTAGCTGTTCCCGTAGACTTCCAGTCATTGACTAGTGTTAGCTGTTCCCGTAGACTTCCAGTCATTGACTAGTGTTAGCTGTTCCCGTAGACTTCCAGTCATTGACTAGTGTTAGCTGTTCCCGTAGACTTCCAGTCATTGACTAGTGTTAGCTGTTCCCGTAGACTTCCAGTCATTGACTAGTGTTAGCTGTTCCCGTAGACTTCCAGTCATTGACTAGTGTTAGCTGTTCCCGTAGACTTCCAGTCATTGACTAGTGTTAGCTGTTCCCGTAGACTTCCAGTCATTGACTAGTGTTAGCTGTTCCCGTAGACTTCCAGTCATTGACTAGTGTTAGCTGTTCCCGTAGACTTCCAGTCATTGACTAGTGTTAGCTGTTCCCGTAGACTTCCAGTCATTGACTAGTGTTAGCTGTTCCCGTAGACTTCCAGTCATTGACTAGTGTTAGCTGTTCCCGTAGACTTCCAGTCATTGACTAGTGTTAGCTGTTCCCGTAGACTTCCAGTCATTGACTAGTGTTAGCTGTTCCCGTAGACTTCCAGTCATTGACTAGTGTTAGCTGTTCCCGTAGACTTCCAGTCATTGACTAGTGTTAGCTGTTCCCGTAGACTTCCAGTCATTGACTAGTGTTAGCTGTTCCCGTAGACTTCCAGTCATTGACTAGTGTTAGCTGTTCCCGTAGACTTCCAGTCATTGACTAGTGTTAGCTGTTCCCGTAGACTTCCAGTCATTGACTAGTGTTAGCTGTTCCCGTAGACTTCCAGTCATTGACTAGTGTTAGCTGTTCCCGTAGACTTCCAGTCATTGACTAGTGTTAGCTGTTCCCGTAGACTTCCAGTCACTGACTAGTGTTAGCTGTTCCCGTAGACTTCCAGTCATTGACTAGTGTTAGCTGTTCCCGTAGACTTCCAGTCACTGACTAGTGTTAGCTGTTCCCGTAGACTTCCAGTCATTGACTAGTGTTAGCTGTTCCCGTAGACTTCCAGTCATTGACTAGTGTTAGCTGTTCCCGTAGACTTCCAGTCATTGACTAGTGTTAGCTGTTCCCGTAGACTTCCAGTCATTGACTAGTGTTAGCTGTTCCCGTAGACTTCCAGTCATTGACTAGTGTTAGCTGTTCCCGTAGACTTCCAGTCATTGACTAGTGTTAGCTGTTCCCGTAGACTTCCAGTCATTGACTAGTGTTAGCTGTTCCCGTAGACTTCCAGTCATTGACTAGTGTTAGCTGTTCCCGTAGACTTCCAGTCATTGACTAGTGTTAGCTGTTCCCGTAGACTTCCAGTCATTGACTAGTGTTAGCTGTTCCCGTAGACTTCCAGTCATTGACTAGTGTTAGCTGTTCCCGTAGACTTCCAGTCATTGACTAGTGTTAGCTGTTCCCGTAGACTTCCAGTCATTGACTAGTGTTAGCTGTTCCCGTAGACTTCCAGTCATTGACTAGTGTTAGCTGTTCCCGTAGACTTCCAGTCATTGACTAGTGTTAGCTGTTCCCGTAGACTTCCAGTCATTGACTAGTGTTAGCTGTTCCCGTAGACTTCCAGTCATTGACTAGTGTTAGCTGTTCCCGTAGACTTCCAGTCATTGACTAGTGTTAGCTGTTCCCGTAGACTTCCAGTCATTGACTAGTGTTAGCTGTTCCCGTAGACTTCCAGTCATTGACTAGTGTTAGCTGTTCCCGTAGACTTCCAGTCATTGACTAGTGTTAGCTGTTCCCGTAGACTTCCAGTCATTGACTAGTGTTAGCTGTTCCCGTAGACTTCCAGTCATTGACTAGTGTTAGCTGTTCCCGTAGACTTCCAGTCATTGACTAGTGTTAGCTGTTCCCGTAGACTTCCAGTCATTGACTAGTGTTAGCTGTTCCCGTAGACTTCCAGTCATTGACTAGTGTTAGCTGTTCCCGTAGACTTCCAGTCATTGACTAGTGTTAGCTGTTCCCGTAGACTTCCAGTCATTGACTAGTGTTAGCTGTTCCCGTAGACTTCCAGTCATTGACTAGTGTTAGCTGTTCCCGTAGACTTCCAGTCATTGACTAGTGTTAGCTGTTCCCGTAGACTTCCAGTCATTGACTAGTGTTAGCTGTTCCCGTAGACTTCCAGTCATTGACTAGTGTTAGCTGTTCCCGTAGACTTCCAGTCATTGACTAGTGTTAGCTGTTCCCGTAGACTTCCAGTCATTGACTAGTGTTAGCTGTTCCCGTAGACTTCCAGTCATTGACTAGTGTTAGCTGTTCCCGTAGACTTCCAGTCATTGACTAGTGTTAGCTGTTCCCGTAGACTTCCAGTCATTGACTAGTGTTAGCTGTTCCCGTAGACTTCCAGTCATTGACTAGTGTTAGCTGTTCCCGTAGACTTCCAGTCATTGACTAGTGTTAGCTGTTCCCGTAGACTTCCAGTCATTGACTAGTGTTAGCTGTTCCCGTAGACTTCCAGTCATTGACTAGTGTTAGCTGTTCCCGTAGACTTCCAGTCATTGACTAGTGTTAGCTGTTCCCGTAGACTTCCAGTCATTGACTAGTGTTAGCTGTTCCCGTAGACTTCCAGTCACTGACTAGTGTTAGCTGTTCCCGTAGACTTCCAGTCACTGACTAGTGTTAGCTGTTCCCGTAGACTTCCAGTCACTGACTAGTGTTAGCTGTTCCCGTAGACTTCCAGTCACTGACTAGTGTTAGCTGTTCCCGTAGACTTCCAGTCATTGACTAGTGTTAGCTGTTCCCGTAGACTTCCAGTCATTGACTAGTGTTAGCTGTTCCCGTAGACTTCCAGTCACTGACTAGTGTTAGCTGTTCCCGTAGACTTCCAGTCACTGACTAGTGTTAGCTGTTCCCGTAGACTTCCAGTCACTGACTAGTGTTAGCTGTTCCCGTAGACTTCCAGTCATTGACTAGTGTTAGCTGTTCCCGTAGACTTCCAGTCATTGACTAGTGTTAGCTGTTCCCGTAGACTTCCAGTCATTGACTAGTGTTAGCTGTTCCCGTAGACTTCCAGTCATTGACTAGTGTTAGCTGTTCCCGTAGACTTCCAGTCATTGACTAGTGTTAGCTGTTCCCGTAGACTTCCAGTCATTGACTAGTGTTAGCTGTTCCCGTAGACTTCCAGTCATTGACTAGTGTTAGCTGTTCCCGTAGACTTCCAGTCATTGACTAGTGTTAGCTGTTCCCGTAGACTTCCAGTCATTGACTAGTGTTAGCTGTTCCCGTAGACTTCCAGTCATTGACTAGTGTTAGCTGTTCCCGTAGACTTCCAGTCATTGACTAGTGTTAGCTGTTCCCGTAGACTTCCAGTCATTGACTAGTGTTAGCTGTTCCCGTAGACTTCCAGTCATTGACTAGTGTTAGCTGTTCCCGTAGACTTCCAGTCATTGACTAGTGTTAGCTGTTCCCGTAGACTTCCAGTCATTGACTAGTGTTAGCTGTTCCCGTAGACTTCCAGTCATTGACTAGTGTTAGCTGTTCCCGTAGACTTCCAGTCATTGACTAGTGTTAGCTGTTCCCGTAGACTTCCAGTCATTGACTAGTGTTAGCTGTTCCCGTAGACTTCCAGTCATTGACTAGTGTTAGCTGTTCCCGTAGACTTCCAGTCATTGACTAGTGTTAGCTGTTCCCGTAGACTTCCAGTCATTGACTAGTGTTAGCTGTTCCCGTAGACTTCCAGTCATTGACTAGTGTTAGCTGTTCCCGTAGACTTCCAGTCATTGACTAGTGTTAGCTGTTCCCGTAGACTTCCAGTCATTGACTAGTGTTAGCTGTTCCCGTAGACTTCCAGTCATTGACTAGTGTTAGCTGTTCCCGTAGACTTCCAGTCATTGACTAGTGTTAGCTGTTCCCGTAGACTTCCAGTCATTGACTAGTGTTAGCTGTTCCCGTAGACTTCCAGTCATTGACTAGTGTTAGCTGTTCCCGTAGACTTCCAGTCATTGACTAGTGTTAGCTGTTCCCGTAGACTTCCAGTCATTGACTAGTGTTAGCTGTTCCCGTAGACTTCCAGTCATTGACTAGTGTTAGCTGTTCCCGTAGACTTCCAGTCATTGACTAGTGTTAGCTGTTCCCGTAGACTTCCAGTCATTGACTAGTGTTAGCTGTTCCCGTAGACTTCCAGTCATTGACTAGTGTTAGCTGTTCCCGTAGACTTCCAGTCATTGACTAGTGTTAGCTGTTCCCGTAGACTTCCAGTCATTGACTAGTGTTAGCTGTTCCCGTAGACTTCCAGTCATTGACTAGTGTTAGCTGTTCCCGTAGACTTCTAGTCATTGACTAGTGTTAGCTGTTCCCGTAGACTTCCAGTCATTGACTAGTGTTAGCTGTTCCCGTAGACTTCCAGTCACTGACTAGTGTTAGCTGTTCCCGTAGACTTCCAGTCACTGAATAGTGTTAGCTGTTCCCGTAGACTTCCAGTCATTGACTAGTGTTAGCTGTTCCCGTAGACTTCCAGTCATTGACTAGTGTTAGCTGTTCCCGTAGACTTCCAGTCACTGACTAGTGTTAGCTGTTCCCGTAGACTTCCAGTCATTGACTAGTGTTAGCTGTTCCCGTAGACTTCCAGTCATTGACTAGTGTTAGCTGTTCCCGTAGACTTCCAGTCATTGACTAGTGTTAGCTGTTCCCGTAGACTTCCAGTCATTGACTAGTGTTAGCTGTTCCCGTAGACTTCCAGTCATTGACTAGTGTTAGCTGTTCCCGTAGACTTCCAGTCATTGACTAGTGTTAGCTGTTCCCGTAGACTTCCAGTCATTGACTAGTGTTAGCTGTTCCCGTAGACTTCCAGTCATTGACTAGTGTTAGCTGTTCCCGTAGACTTCCAGTCATTGACTAGTGTTAGCTGTTCCCGTAGACTTCCAGTCATTGACTAGTGTTAGCTGTTCCCGTAGACTTCCAGTCATTGACTAGTGTTAGCTGTTCCCGTAGACTTCCAGTCATTGACTAGTGTTAGCTGTTCCCGTAGACTTCCAGTCATTGACTAGTGTTAACTGTTCCCGTAGACTTCCAGTCATTGACTAGTGTTAGCTGTTCCCGTAGACTTCCAGTCATTGACTAGTGTTAGCTGTTCCCGTAGACTTCCAGTCATTGACTAGTGTTAGCTGTTCCCGTAGACTTCCAGTCATTGACTAGTGTTAGCTGTTCCCGTAGACTTCCAGTCATTGACTAGTGTTAGCTGTTCCCGTAGACTTCCAGTCATTGACTAGTGTTAGCTGTTCCCGTAGACTTCCAGTCATTGACTAGTGTTAGCTGTTCCCGTAGACTTCCAGTCATTGACTAGTGTTAGCTGTTCCCGTAGACTTCCAGTCATTGACTAGTGTTAGCTGTTCCCGTAGACTTCCAGTCATTGACTAGTGTTAGCTGTTCCCGTAGACTTCCAGTCATTGACTAGTGTTAGCTGTTCCCGTAGACTTCCAGTCACTGACTAGTGTTAGCTGTTCCCGTAGACTTCCAGTCATTGACTAGTGTTAGCTGTTCCCGTAGACTTCCAGTCATTGACTAGTGTTAGCTGTTCCCGTAGACTTCCAGTCATTGACTAGTGTTAGCTGTTCCCGTAGACTTCCAGTCATTGACTAGTGTTAGCTGTTCCCGTAGACTTCCAGTCACTGACTAGTGTTAGCTGTTCCCGTAGACTTCCAGTCATTGACTAGTGTTAGCTGTTCCCGTAGACTTCCAGTCATTGACTAGTGTTAGCTGTTCCCGTAGACTTCCAGTCATTGACTAGTGTTAGCTGTTCCCGTAGACTTCCAGTCATTGACTAGTGTTAGCTGTTCCCGTAGACTTCCAGTCATTGACTAGTGTTAGCTGTTCCCGTAGACTTCCAGTCATTGACTAGTGTTAGCTGTTCCCGTAGACTTCCAGTCATTGACTAGTGTTAGCTGTTCCCGTAGACTTCCAGTCATTGACTAGTGTTAGCTGTTCCCGTAGACTTCCAGTCATTGACTAGTGTTAGCTGTTCCCGTAGACTTCCAGTCACTGACTAGTGTTAGCTGTTCCCGTAGACTTCCAGTCATTGACTAGTGTTAGCTGTTCCCGTAGACTTCCAGTCATTGACTAGTGTTAGCTGTTCCCGTAGACTTCCAGTCATTGACTAGTGTTAGCTGTTCCCGTAGACTTCCAGTCATTGACTAGTGTTAGCTGTTCCCGTAGACTTCCAGTCATTGACTAGTGTTAGCTGTTCCCGTAGACTTCCAGTCATTGACTAGTGTTAGCTGTTCCCGTAGACTTCCAGTCATTGACTAGTGTTAGCTGTTCCCGTAGACTTCCAGTCATTGACTAGTGTTAGCTGTTCCCGTAGACTTCCAGTCATTGACTAGTGTTAGCTGTTCCCGTAGACTTCCAGTCATTGACTAGTGTTAGCTGTTCCCGTAGACTTCCAGTCATTGACTAGTGTTAGCTGTTCCCGTAGACTTCCAGTCATTGACTAGTGTTAGCTGTTCCCGTAGACTTCCAGTCATTGACTAGTGTTAGCTGTTCCCGTAGACTTCCAGTCATTGACTAGTGTTAGCTGTTCCCGTAGACTTCCAGTCATTGACTAGTGTTAGCTGTTCCCGTAGACTTCCAGTCATTGACTAGTGTTAGCTGTTCCCGTAGACTTCCAGTCATTGACTAGTGTTAGCTGTTCCCGTAGACTTCCAGTCATTGACTAGTGTTAGCTGTTCCCGTAGACTTCCAGTCATTGACTAGTGTTAGCTGTTCCCGTAGACTTCCAGTCATTGACTAGTGTTAGCTGTTCCCGTAGACTTCCAGTCATTGACTAGTGTTAGCTGTTCCCGTAGACTTCCAGTCATTGACTAGTGTTAGCTGTTCCCGTAGACTTCCAGTCATTGACTAGTGTTAGCTGTTCCCGTAGACTTCCAGTCACTGACTAGTGTTAGCTGTTCCCGTAGACTTCCAGTCACTGACTAGTGTTAGCTGTTCCCGTAGACTTCCAGTCATTGACTAGTGTTAGCTGTTCCCGTAGACTTCCAGTCATTGACTAGTGTTAGCTGTTCCCGTAGACTTCCAGTCATTGACTAGTGTTAGCTGTTCCCGTAGACTTCCAGTCATTGACTAGTGTTAGCTGTTCCCGTAGACTTCCAGTCATTGACTAGTGTTAGCTGTTCCCGTAGACTTCCAGTCACTGACTAGTGTTAGCTGTTCCCGTAGACTTCCAGTCATTGACTAGTGTTAGCTGTTCCCGTAGACTTCCAGTCATTGACTAGTGTTAGCTGTTCCCGTAGACTTCCAGTCATTGACTAGTGTTAGCTGTTCCCGTAGACTTCCAGTCACTGACTAGTGTTAGCTGTTCCCGTAGACTTCCAGTCATTGACTAGTGTTAGCTGTTCCCGTAGACTTCCAGTCATTGACTAGTGTTAGCTGTTCCCGTAGACTTCCAGTCATTGACTAGTGTTAGCTGTTCCCGTAGACTTCCAGTCATTGACTAGTGTTAGCTGTTCCCGTAGACTTCCAGTCATTGACTAGTGTTAGCTGTTCCCGTAGACTTCCAGTCATTGACTAGTGTTAGCTGTTCCCGTAGACTTCCAGTCACTGACTAGTGTTAGCTGTTCCCGTAGACTTCCAGTCACTGACTAGTGTTAGCTGTTCCCGTAGACTTCCAGTCATTGACTAGTGTTAGCTGTTCCCGTAGACTTCCAGTCATTGACTAGTGTTAGCTGTTCCCGTAGACTTCCAGTCATTGACTAGTGTTAGCTGTTCCCGTAGACTTCCAGTCATTGACTAGTGTTAGCTGTTCCCGTAGACTTCCAGTCATTGACTAGTGTTAGCTGTTCCCGTAGACTTCCAGTCATTGACTAGTGTTAGCTGTTCCCGTAGACTTCCAGTCACTGACTAGTGTTAGCTGTTCCCGTAGACTTCCAGTCATTGACTAGTGTTAGCTGTTCCCGTAGACTTCCAGTCATTGACTAGTGTTAGCTGTTCCCGTAGACTTCCAGTCATTGACTAGTGTTAGCTGTTCCCGTAGACTTCCAGTCATTGACTAGTGTTAGCTGTTCCCGTAGACTTCCAGTCATTGACTAGTGTTAGCTGTTCCCGTAGACTTCCAGTCATTGACTAGTGTTAGCTGTTCCCGTAGACTTCCAGTCATTGACTAGTGTTAGCTGTTCCCGTAGACTTGCAGTCATTGACTAGTGTTAGCTGTTCCCGTAGACTTCCAGTCATTGACTAGTGTTAGCTGTTCCCGTAGACTTCCAGTCATTGACTAGTGTTAGCTGTTCCCGTAGACTTCCAGTCATTGACTAGTGTTAGCTGTTCCCGTAGACTTCCAGTCATTGACTAGTGTTAGCTGTTCCCGTAGACTTCCAGTCATTGACTAGTGTTAGCTGTTCCCGTAGACTTCCAGTCATTGACTAGTGTTAGCTGTTCCCGTAGACTTCCAGTCATTGACTAGTGTTAGCTGTTCCCGTAGACTTCCAGTCATTGACTAGTGTTAGCTGTTCCCGTAGACTTCCAGTCATTGACTAGTGTTAGCTGTTCCCGTAGACTTCCAGTCATTGACTAGTGTTAGCTGTTCCCGTAGACTTCCAGTCATTGACTAGTGTTAGCTGTTCCCGTAGACTTCCAGTCATTGACTAGTGTTAGCTGTTCCCGTAGACTTCCAGTCATTGACTAGTGTTAGCTGTTCCCGTAGACTTCCAGTCATTGACTAGTGTTAGCTGTTCCCGTAGACTTCCAGTCATTGACTAGTGTTAGCTGTTCCCGTAGACTTCCAGTCATTGACTAGTGTTAGCTGTTCCCGTAGACTTCCAGTCATTGACTAGTGTTAGCTGTTCCCGTAGACTTCCAGTCATTGACTAGTGTTAGCTGTTCCCGTAGACTTCCAGTCATTGACTAGTGTTAGCTGTTCCCGTAGACTTCCAGTCATTGACTAGTGTTAGCTGTTCCCGTAGACTTCCAGTCATTGACTAGTGTTAGCTGTTCCCGTAGACTTCCAGTCATTGACTAGTGTTAGCTGTTCCCGTAGACTTCCAGTCATTGACTAGTGTTAGCTGTTCCCGTAGACTTCCAGTCATTGACTAGTGTTAGCTGTTCCCGTAGACTTCCAGTCATTGACTAGTGTTAGCTGTTCCCGTAGACTTCCAGTCATTGACTAGTGTTAGCTGTTCCCGTAGACTTCCAGTCATTGACTAGTGTTAGCTGTTCCCGTAGACTTCCAGTCATTGACTAGTGTTAGCTGTTCCCGTAGACTTCCAGTCACTGACTAGTGTTAGCTGTTCCCGTAGACTTCCAGTCATTGACTAGTGTTAGCTGTTCCCGTAGACTTCCAGTCACTGACTAGTGTTAGCTGTTCCCGTAGACTTCCAGTCATTGCGCTAATGCTAGTTAGCATTGGCTCGGGAAACAACCTGACTCTGGGGAAGTAGATAAAGGGCTTCATTGTCAAAATCCCAAACTATCCCTTTAAGGTTTGGAATAGGGTTAAAACGAAACATCATAAATATCGCCTTGGATCTCGAGTGACCTGGCAGGTGTGAATGTCTCTCCTGCTATAGATATCTGTTCTCTGATCTGGCAGGTGTGAATGTCTCTCCTGCTATAGATATCTGTTCTCTGATCTGGCAGGTGTGAATGTCTCTCCTGCTATAGATATCTGTTCTCTGACCTGGCAGGTGTGAATGTCTCTCCTGCTATAGATATCTGTTCTCTGACCTGGCAGATGTGAATGTCTCTCCTGCTATAGATATCTGTTCTCTGATCTGGCAGGTGTGAATGTCTCTCCTGCTATAGATCTCTGTTCTCTGACCTGGCAGGTGTGAATGTCTCTCCTGCTATAGATATCTGTTCTCTGACCTGGCAGATGTGAATGTCTCTCCTGCTATAGATATCTGTTCTCTGACCTGGTAGATGTGAATGTCTCTCCTGCTATAGATATCTGTTCGCTGATCTGGCAGATGTGAATGTCTCTCCTGCTATAGATATCTGTTCTCTGACCTGGCAGATGTGAATGTCTCTCCTGCTATAGATATCTGTTCTCTGACCTGGCAGGTGTGAATGTCTCTCCTGCTATAGATATCTGTTCTCTGACCTGGCAGATGTGAATGTCTCTCCTGCTATAGATATCTGTTCTCTGACCTGGCAGATGTGAATGTCTCTCCTGCTATAGATATCTGTTCTCTGACCTGGCAGATGTGAATGTCTCTCCTGCTATAGATATCTGTCCTCTGACCTGGCAGGTGTGAATGTCTCTCCTGCTATAGATATCTGTCCTCTGACCTGGCAGATGTGAATGTCTCTCCTGCTATAGATATCTTTCCTCCCCCCTTGACCTGGCAGGTGTGAATGTCTCTCCTGCTATAGATATCTGTTCTCTGACCTGGCAGGTGTGAATGTCTCTCCTGCTATAGATATCTGTCCTCTCCCCTCTGGTTCTTCCATTGTAACTAGGTTTTGGGCAATACTTCTAATGCTTCACCCGCCACCCTGCTCTAATGCCAGCCAGATACCAGTCAGTCACCCTGGCCTGTGGCCCTAGTCTGCTTAATGTATTTGCATGCTCCATTGGGCTCCAAACAGACCAGGCTCAGTGCTGGAGCCTAGTCCCAAATGGCACCCTATTCCCTATATAGTGCACTACTTTGATCAGAGCCCTGTGGGACATGGTCAAAAGTAGTGCACTACATAGGGATTAGGGTGTCACTTGGTACGCAGCCCTGGAGTCTAGTCCTCACTGCCACTACTTTGAAGTGGGGATCCTTATACTTAGCCCATTCTGACGATATAGAAAGGTTCTGATAGGAAGTAAGTTCCGAACACCAGGGCTGTTCTGTCTGTCTGTCCAGGCCAGACAAGGCCATGTGGGATAGCTAACTAACACACAGTGAGCTTGATCCTACAACCAGATTGCTAACTAACACACAGTGAGCTTGATCCTACAACCAGATAGCTAACTAACACATAGTGAGCTTGATCCTACAGACAGATAACTAACACACAGTGAGCTTGATCCTACAAACAGATAACTAACACACAGTGAGCTTGATCCTACAAACAGATAACTAACACACAATGGGCTTGATCCTACAACCAGATAGCTAACTAACACACAGTGAGCTTGATCCTACAACCAGATTGCTAACTAACACACAGTGAGCTTGATCCTACAACCAGATAGCTAACTAACACACAGTGAGCTTGATCCTACAAACAGATAACTAACACACAGTGATCTTGATCCTACAAACAGATAACTAACACACAGTGAGCTTGATCCTACAAACAGATAACTAACACACAATGGGCTTGATCCTACAACCAGATAGCTAACTAACACACAGTGAGCTTGATCCTACAACCAGAAAGCTAACTAACACACGGTGAGCTTGATCCTACAACCAGATAGCTAACTAACACACAGTGAGCTTGATCCTACAACCAGATAGCTAACTAACAAACAGTGAGCTTGATCCTACAACCAGATAGCTACCTAACACACAGTGAGCTTGATCCTACAACCAGATGGCTAACTAACACACCGTGAGCTTGATCCTACAACCAGATAGCTAACTAACAAACAGTGAGCTTGATCCTACAACCAGATGGCTAACTAACACACTGTGAGATTGATCCTACAACCAGATAGCTACCTAACACACAGTGAGCTTGATGCTACAACCAGATAGCTAACTAACACACAGTGAGCTTGATCCTACAACAAGATAGCTAACTAACACACAGCGAGCTTGATCCTACAACCAGATAGCTAACTAACACACAGCGAGCTTGATCCTACAACCAGATAGCTAACTAACACACCGTGAGCTTGATCCTACAACCAGATAGCTAACTAACACACAGCGAGCTCGATCTTACAACCAGATAGCTAACTAACACACAGCGAGCTCGATCCTGCAACCAGATAGCTAACTAACACACAGCGAGCTCGATCCTGCAACCAGATAGCTAACTAACACACAGCGAGCTCGATCCTACAACCAGATAGCTAACTAAAACACAGCGAGCTTGATCCTACAACCAGATAGCTAACTAACACACAGCGAGCTTGATCCTACAACCAGATAGCTAACTAACACACAGCGAGCTTGATCCTACAACCAGATAGCTAACTAACACACAGCGAGCTCAATCCTACAACCAGATAGCTAACTAACACACAGTGAGCTTGATCCTACAACCAGATAGCTAACTAACACACCGTGAGCTTGATCCTACAACCAGATAGCTAACTAACACACAGCGTGAGCTTGATCCTACAACCAGATAGCTAACTAACACACAGTGAGCTTGATCCTACAACCAGATAGCTAACTAACAAACAGTGAGCTTCATCTTACAACCAGATAGCTAACTAACAAACAGTGAGCTTGATCCTACAATCAGATGGCTAACTAACACACTGTGAGCTTGATCCTACAACCAGATAGCTACCTAACACACAGTGAGCTTGATGCTACAACCAGATAGCTAACTAACACACAGTGAGCTTGATCCTACAACCAGATAGCTAACTAACACACAGCGAGCTTGATCCTACAACCAGATAGCTAACTAACACACAGCGAGCTTGATCCTACAACCAGATAGCTAACTAACACACCGTGAGCTTGATCCTACAACCAGATAGCTAACTAACAAACAGTGAGCTTGATCCTACAACCAGATAGCTAACTAACAAACAGTGAGCTTGATCCTACAACCAGATGGCTAACTAACACACTGTGAGCTTGATCCTACAACCAGATAGCTACCTAACACACAGCGAGCTTGATCCTACAACCAGATAGCTAACTAACACACCGCGAGCTCGATCCTACAACCAGATAGCTAACTAACACACAGCGAGCTTGATCCTACAACCTGATAGCTAACTAACACACAGCGAGCTCGATCCTACAACCAGATAGCTACCTAACACACAGTGAGCTTGATCCTACAACCAGATAGCTACCTAACACACAGTGAGCTTGATCCTACAACCAGATAGCTAACTAACACACAGTGAGCTTGATCCTACAACCAGATAGCTACCTAACACACAGTGAGCTTGATCCTACAACCAGATAGCTAACTAACACACCGTGAGCTTGATCCTACAACCAGACATGTTGGAATAGACTTTATTTCCGTCAGTCTGTAAAGAAGCCGGTCGCCTGGAAGGGGAAGACGTATTCAGAGGAATGTAGAGGATTGTTAAAGCCATGTTAGCACTATGTGGTGTGATCGCTATACTGTAGGTACGAGCTGCGCTTAGATCACCAATGGAGAATCTGGAAGAAGAGTTGTACATGTTTAAAAAACATTTAGTGATCTTTTACCTAACCGTCAACTGAAGCTGACATTACTGCTACAGGCATCTCTTCAAAGCAAGGCCTGCAGCCATTCAAAGCCTCCTCGTCAGCATCTGCATGTGAAGGTTGGAATCAGGTTTTCCGACAGCAGAAGAGTTGACTGTTGAGTTTTCCAAACCGACTGTCCAAACTGGCCCCAATGTGTGTGTGTGTGTGTATGTGTGTGTATGTGTGTGTATGTGTGTGTGTGTGTGTGTGTGTGTGTGTGTGTGTGTGTGTGTGTGTGTGTGTGTGTGTGTGTGTGTGTGTGTGTGTGTGTGTGTGTGTGTGTGTGTGTGTGTGTGTGTGTGTGTGTGTGTGCCACTGACTCCTGAGAAACTCCAGAATGTCATTAAGGGTGTGTGTGTTTGTGTGTGTTTGACATAGTAGGGAAGGCTTTCCCAAACTTGGTCCTCAGGACCCCAAGGGGTGACCCTTTTGGTTTTTGCCCTAGCACTATACAGCTGAATCAAACAACTAGCTAATCATCCAGCTTTAATCATTTGAATCAGCTGTGTAGTGTTACCCGTACGAAAAACGATTGCAGTATAAAGAAATACACATTTTACAGCAGTAATTTTGCAGCTCAACTGCAGTTATTCTGCAATTACTGCGTCCTAAATACCATCATCGACTGCAATTACTGCACTTTTACTGCAGTTTCCAAACTGCAATCTTTCTCTGTAAGGGTCGTGCAAAACCCAAAAGGTGCACCCCTGGGGTCACGAGGATCGAGTTTGGGAAACGCTGGTGCAACTTGTAGAATGTACTGTACTATAGAAAGCATTAAACATTAGGCCTGTGTCAGATAAGGAGAACTACAGTGGGAATGCTGTTTGTGCAGGTGTGTGTCGCGTGTATGACGTCTGGTTATGAAAATATGTGAGACATTCAACGCCTTTGCTTATTTAACCAATCGCTCTGTATAAAAATCTGCCATTTTAGAATCAAGAAAAACATCTTGGTTTCCTCTGTCGGTCACAGAAAGAGTGGCTCTAGTATCCCAGTAGACCGGCTGAGGGCCTTGTGGGTGTATAGTATCCCAGTAGACCGGCTGAGGGCCGTGTGCGTGTATATTATCCCAGTAGACCGGCTGAGGGCCTTGTGGGTGTATAGAATCCCAGTAGACCGGCTGAGGACCGTGTGCGTGTATAGTATCCCAGTAGACCGGCTGAGGGCCATGTGCGTGTATAGTATCCCAGTAGACCGGCTGTGGGCCTTGTGGATGTATAGTATCCCAGTAGACCGGCTGAGGGCCGTGTGGGTGTATAGTATCCCAATAGACCGGCTGAGGGCCTTGTGCGTGTATAGTATCCCAGTAGACCGGCTGAGGGCCTTGTGGGTGTATAGTATCCCAGTAGACCGGCTGAGGGCCATGTGCGTGTATAGTATCCCAGTAGACCGGCTGAGGGCCTTGTGGGTGTATAGTATCCCAGTAGACCGGCTGAGGGCCTTGTGGGTGTATAGTATCCCAGTAGACCGGCTGAGGGCCTTGTGGGTGTATAGTATCCCAGTAGACCGGCTGAGGGCCTTGTGGGTGTATAGTATCCCAGTAGACCGGCTGCGGGCCTTGTGGGTGTATAGTATCCCAGTAGACTGGCTGAAGGCCTTGTGGGTGTATAGTATCCCAGTAGACCGGCTGAGGGCCATGTGGGTGTATAGTATCCCAGTAGACCGGCTGAGGGCCGTGTGGATGTATAGTATCTCAGTAGACCGGCTGAGGGCCGTGTGGGTGTATAGTATCCCAGTAGACCGGCTGAGGGCCTTGTGGGTGTATAGTATCCCAGTAGACCGGCTGAGGGCCTTGTGGGTGTATAGTATCCCAGTAGACCGACTGAGGGCCGTGTGGGTGTATAGTATCCCAGTAGACCGGCTGAGGACCTTGTGGGTGTATAGTATCCCAGTAGACCGGCTGAGGGCCTTGTGGGTGTATAGTATCCCAGTAGACCGGCTGAGGGCCTTGTGGGTGTATAGTATCCCAGTAGACCGGCTGAGGGCCTTGTGGGTGTATAGTATCCCAGTAGACCGGCTGAGGGCCGTGTGGGTGTATAGTATCCCAGTAGACCGGCTGAGGGCCGTGTGGGTGTATAGTATCCCAGTAGACCGGCTGAGGACCTTGTGGGTGTATAGTATCCCAGTAGACCGGCTGAGGGCCTTGTGGGTGTATAGTATCCCAATAGACCGGCTGAGGGCCTTGTGGGTGTATAGAATCCCAGTAGACCGGCTGAGGGCCGTGTGGGTGTATAGTATCCCAGTAGACCGGCTGTGGACCTTGTGGGTGTATAGTATCCCAGTAGACCGGCTGAGGGGTTTGTGGGTGTATAGTATCCCAGTAGACCGGCTGAGGGCCGTGTGGGTGTATAGTATCCCAGTAGACCGGCTGAGGGCCTTGTGGGTGTATAGTATCCCAGTAGACCGGCTGAGGGCCGTGTGCGTGTATAGTATCCCAGTAGACTGGCTGAGGGCCGTGTGCATGTATAGTATCCCAGTAGACCGGCTGAGGGCCTTGTGGGTGTATATTATCCCAGTAGACCGTCTGAGGGCCGTGTGGGTGTGTAGTATCCCAGTAGACCGACTGAGGGCCGTGTGGCTCTAGTATCCCAGTAGACCGGCTGAGGGCCGTGTGGGTGTATAGTATCCCAGTAGACCGGCTGAGGGCCGTGTGGGTGTATAGTATCCCAGTAGACCGGCTGAGGGCCGTGTGGGTGTATAGTATCCCAGTAGACCGGCTGAGGGCCGTGTGGGTGTGTAGTATCCCAGTAGACCGGCTGAGGGCCGTGTGGGTGTATAGTATCCCAGTAGACCGGCTGAGGGCCGTGTGGGTGTATAGTATCCCAGTAGACCGGCTGAGGGCCGTGTGGGTGTATAGTATCCCAGTAGACCGGCTGAGGGCCGTGTGGGTGTATAGTATCCCAGTAGACCGGCTGAGGGCCGTGTGGGTGTGTAGTATCCCAGTAGACCGGCTGAGGGCCGTGTGGGTGTATAGTATCCCAGTAGACCGGCTGAGGGTCGTGTGGGTGTATAGTATCCCAGTAGACCGGCTGAGGGTCGTGTGCGTGTATAGTATCCCAGTAGACCGGCTGAGGGCCGTGTGCGTGTATAGTATCCCAGTAGACCGGCTGAGGGCCTTGTGGGTGTATAGTATCCCAGTAGACCGGCTGAGGGCCATGTGCGTGTATAGTATCCCAGTAGACCGGCTGTGGGCCTTGTGGATGTATAGTATCCCAGTAGACCGGCTGAGGGCCGTGTGGGTGTATAGTATCCCAGTAGACCGGCTGAGGGCCTTGTGGGTGTATAGTATCCCAGTAGACCGGCTGAGGGCCGTGTGCGTGTATAGTATCCCAGTAGACCGGCTGAGGGCCGTGTGGGTGTGTAGTATCCCAGTAGACCGGCTGAGGGCCGTGTGGGTGTATAGTATCCCAGTAGACCGGCTGAGGGCCGTGTGGGTGTATAGTATCCCAGTAGACCGGCTGAGGGCCGTGTGGGTGTATAGTATCCCAGTAGACCGGCTGAGGGTCGTGTGGGTGTATAGTATCCCAGTAGACCGGCTGAGGGTCGTGTGCGTGTATAGTATCCCCGTTGACCGGCTGAGGGCCGTGTGCGTGTATAGTATCCCAGTAGAGAAACTGAGTGCCAACGGGAAGAGACTGGGTTTATTTACAGGAAAGTCTGATGTGACAGAAGTGTGATAGAGATGTATGATACGTCCCAAATAGTATGCGCCACATAGGACTGGTCAAAAGTAGTGTACTATGTAGAGAGTAGGGTGCCATTTGGGACGAACACATGTAATTAGATTGGAACAGGGCCAGTGTGGACTAATGTTATTGGAACCAGGCCAATGTTGAGCTGTCATTCATCAGTTAATCAGTTATATCCTAAGGGGAGAAACTTCTCTAGTTATAAAAAAAACCATCCTCTCACTCCAATCAAAGTCTGATCCAACCCTGTGGGGTTCGAGGGCCTTGTTCAGATTTGTTACACATGTGTCCTTTCCCTTCTCCCTTTTCTTGAAGTAATCTCTGATCCCATAGGGCTCTGGTCTGAAGTAGTGCACTAATAAGGGAAAAAGGTGCCGTTTGGGATGCAAGCCTTTGGCTGTCTATAAAGAGGGTGAAATAGTAAAGTAAGAGCATCATTTAAAGGGAGGAACAGCATCTGTTTCGTGTAACTGATGTTGATGTTGGCTGTGGAGCTCAGCTTGGTTTGTGTAAACAAACTATGGCTGCCATCTATCCCACTCTCTCTCTCTCATTTTGTGGATACCCAGGATATGGATATAAAGGCATGATGATGTGACCAGTGAGATTTGAAATCTGTGAGATTTGTAGTGTTTGTATCAGTGCCAAACCTACATACAGAGAGAGAACAGGCCTAATACTCCTAATCCACATCAATCAACTAATCATGACGGGCCCTTCCCACTGTGCTATTTACCCTAACTGGCGACACATCACACTGTGTTCTGATTGGCCAAGAACCAGTCATCAGACAAAGTGGAGAGTTGAGAGCCATTGTGATGTAACACAGGGGAAGTCTACCTGAGGGGTCTGCCTCTGACTTCTCTAAAGTCCTTATGTGATGGATGGATTTGGTCTGTCAACACACACACAGTTGAATGAAAGAGCACAGACACACAATAGGTATAAGCACAGACAATACACCTAGCTATAAGGCCTGGCTATAATGCCTGGTTATAGGACCTGGTTATAGGGCATGGCTATAGGTCCTGGCTATAGGGCCTGGCTATAGGGCCTGGTTATAGGGCCTGGCTATATTGCCTGGCTATAGGGCCTGGTTATAGGGCATGGCTATAGGGCCTGGCTATAAGGCCTGGCTATAGGGCCTGGCTATAAGGCCTGGCTATAGGGCCTGGCTATAAGGCCTGGCTATAATGCCTGGCTATAGGGCCTGGTTATAGGGCCTGGCTATAGGGCCTGGTTATAGGGCCTGGCTATAGGGCCTGGTTATAGGGCCTGGCTATAGGTCCTGGTTATAGTGCCTGGCTATAGGTCCTGGTTATAGGGCCTGGCTATGGGTCCTGGTTATAGGGCCTGGTTATAGGGCCTGGTTATATGGCCTGGCTATAGGGCCTGGCTATATGTCCTGGTTATAGGGCCTGGCTATAGGTCCTGGTTATAGGGCCTGGCTATAGGGCCTGGCTATAGGGCCTGGTTATAGGTCCTTGCTATAGGGCCTGGCTATAGTGCCTGGCTATAGGTCCTGGCTATAGGGCCTGGCTATAGGGCCTGGTTATAGAGCCTGGCTATATGTCCTGGTTATAGGACCTGGTTATAGGGCATGGCTATAGGGCCTGGCTATATGTCCTGGTTATAGAGCCTGGGGCCTGGCTATAGGGCCTGGTTATAGGGCCTGGCTATAGGGCCTGGTTATAGGTTCTGGCTATAGGGCCCGGGGCCTGGCTGGCCACAGCACCGTAGGAGAACATAATGCGCCCCTTGACTCAGTTTCAAGCCCCAACCAGCCAGTCAGTGTTGTGTGCCGGCCAGGGAGGTTTATTGTAAAAGGTTTTAAAGCGCCACTTAAGGAACATTAGGTGTGAGGGGAAAACTCTTATAGGATGCTTGGTTTTACATCTTTTCTGACAGGAGACATAGGAAAAAGAGCTCTGGGCATAATGAAGCATAACTTATCTCACTTGCTTTTTGCACAGTAAGAGAGAGAAAACAGTTGGTTGGAAGCCTTGGTGGAAAAAACTATCAGGAATCACTCCCAGAAACCAGACTCATGCTTTTTTTCTCCCCCTCGCTTTCTCTGTGGTTTGTTGGGTAATGTTTTGATGAGGTAATGTTTTGTTGAGGTAATGACTAGCTCTATAAAAGGTATACCTGTTGGCATTGACAAAACATAGAAAAACATACTGTACTGTAAATGCTGGTGTTAACATCATTCAACAAGCGCGTGTGTGTAGGTGCGTAAGTCCTGATGTAACACTGAGGTGAGTCAAGTGTGTGACATTAGTCAACGTTGCAGAGAACACTGAGTATGACTTGGTGACACATAGCCACATCAACCCAGAGGTGCCAGATAAAGAGCAAGGACAGACAGACAGACAGACAGAGGCCAAGCAACATCTCTGATTCACACAGGCCGACATGTCTGGCAATGGCTGGTTGAGTCACTCTGTACCTTAGTCACAACCAGCCTGTCTAACGCAGACCTGCACTTGCTGGTATTAGGATGACTGTGGATGTCTGGGAGTTGAAAAGAAAGACAGAGAGAAAGAAAGGTGTGTGCGTTCACACAACAGTCTTAATGTCCCAGCCTCCACAGGGTCAGGAAGTGTTTTTTATACTCTTATCCTCCCTCTCCAGACACACAGACAGTCACAGGACTCTGTACTATTCTCCCTCTCTAGACACACAGACAGTTACAGGACTCTGTACTATTCTCCCTCTCTAGACACACAGACAGTCACAGGACTCTGTACTATTCTCCCTCTCCAGACACACAGACAGTCACAGGACTCTGTCCTATCCTCCCTCTCCAGACACACAGACAGTCACAGGACTCTGTCCTATTCTCCCTCTCCAGACACACAGACAGTCACAGGACTCTGTCCTATTCTCCCTCTCCAGACACACAGACAGTCACAGGACTCTGTCCTATTCTCCCTCTCCAGACACACAGACAGTCACAGGACTCTGTCCTATTCTCCCTCTCCAGACACACAGACAGTCACAGGACTCTGTCCTATTCTCCCTCTCCAGACACACAGACAGTCACAGGACTCTGTCCTATTCTCCCTCTCCAGACACACATACAGTCACAGGACACTGTCCTATTCTCCCTCTCCAGGCACACAGACAGTCACAGGACACTGTCCTATTCTCTCTCTCCAGACACACATACAGTCACAGGACTCTGTCCTATTCTCCCTCTCCAGGCACACAGACAGTCACAGGACACTGTCCTATTCTCTCTCTCCAGACACACAGACAGTCACAGGACTCTGTCCTATTCTCCCTCTCCAGACACACAGACAGTCACAGGACACTGTCCTATTCTCCCTCACCAGGCACACAGACAGTCACAGGACACTGTCCTATTCTCTCTCTCCAGACACACAGACAGTCACAGGACTCTGTCCTATTCTCCCTCTCCAGACACACAGACAGTCACAGGACACTGTCCTATTCTCCCTCTCCAGGCACACAGACAGTCACAGGACTCTGTCCTATTCTCCCTCTCCAGACACACAGACAGTCACGGGACACTGTCCTATCCTCCCTCTCCAGGCACACAGACAGTCACAGGACACTGTCCTATCCTCCCTCTCCAGACACACAGACAGTCACAGGACTCTGTCCTATTCTCTCTCTCCAGACACACAGACAGTCACAGGACACTGTCCTATTCTCCTTCTCCAGGCACACAGACAGTCACAGGACTCTGTCCTATTCTCCCTCTCCAGGCACACAGACAGTCACAGGACTCTGTCCTACCCTCCCTCTCCAGACACACAGACAGTCACTGGACCCAGGCCATCCCGAGTGGCGTAGCGGTCTAAGGCACTGCATCTCCGTGCAAGAGGCGTTACTACAGTCCCTGGTTTGAATCCAGGCTGTATCACATCCGGCCGTGATCGGGAGTCCAGCATTGTCCAGGTTTGGCTGGGGTAGGCCGTCATTGTAAATAAGAATTTGTTTTTAACTGACTTGTCAAGTTAAATAAAGGTTAGAAAAACAGAGGACACCAGGCAGGCAGACAGTCAGAAGACTCTGTCCATCCCAGAGGATGCCAGACAGTCACAGGACTCTGTCTATCCCAGAAGATGCCAGGCAGGCAGACAGTCACAAGACTCTGTCCATCCCAGAGGATGTCAGGCAGGCAGGCAGGCAGTCACAGGCCTCTGTCCATCCCAGAGGATGCCAGGCAGGCAGGCAGGCAGAAAGTCACAGGACTCTGTCCATCCCAGAGGATGCCAGGCAGGCAGGCAGGCAGGCAGACAGTCACAGGACTCTGTCCATCCCAGAGGATGCCAGGCAGGCAGGCAGACAGTCACAGGACTCTGTCCTTCCCAGAGGATGAAAGGCAGGCAGGCAGGCAGACAGTCACAGGACTCTGTCCATCCCAGAGGATGACAGGCAGGCAGGCAGACAGTCACAGGACTCTGTCTACCCCAGATGATGCCAGGCAGACACGACAGGCTCATTCAGACTATAGATACTCCTAGTGTTATCAGTGTTGCGGATGAAGAACCGGCAGGGGTTGAGTCTGTAGCGTTTGGCTTGAAGTCTCAGGTAGACATCACTGTCAAACAGTGGTAGTTAAGATGCTGTGGTGAAGGCAATCCCTCCTGGAGTGACACAGGTCCTGCAGGATGTTGTTCCAACTAGGCACCACACCTGACCAACTGAGCTAATTGATCAGTTCAGTGATGACCTAAATTCAACACACCTGGTCTTCCAGGTCAGTTAAAACCCCAACAAAAGGACCACGGTTGCCGACCCCTGACATGAAGGATGAGGACATCAGTATGTATTCTATGAATTATTATCACACATTATTATTGGCATGTTAGACTTGATAATATGTATTAACTTACAACACAGACACATTCTATATAAGTTGATGTGTATGAAAAGGGCCAGGCAACACACTGATCGCTGTACACCAGACACACACTGATCGCTGAACACCACACACACACTGATCACTGTACACCACACACACACTGATCACTATACACCACACACACACTGATCGCTGAACACCACTCACACACTGATCGCTGAACACCACTCACACACTGATCGCTGAACACCACACACACACTGATCGCTGTACACCACACACACACTGATCGCTGTACACCACGCACACACTGATCGCTGTACACCACGCAAACACACTGTACACCACGCACACACTGATCGCTGTACACCACGCACACACTGATCGCTGTACACCACGCAAACACACTGTACACCACGCACACACTGATCGCTGTACACCACGTACACACTGATCGCTGTACACCACGCAAACACACTGTACACCACGCACACACTGATCGCTGTACACCACGCACACACTGATCGCTGTACACCACGCACACACTGATCACTATACACCACTCACACACTGATCGCTGTACACCACGCACACACTGATCGCTGTACACCACGCACACACTGATCGCTGTACACCACACACACACTGATCACTGTACACCACACACACACTGATCACTGTACACCACGCACACTGATCCCTTTACACACAAACACAAACACATTGTACACCACAAACACACTGATCGCTGTACACCACAAACACACTGATCGCTGAACACCACTCACACACTGATCACTATACACCACACACTGATCACTATACACCACACACTGATCACTATACACCACACACTGATCACTATACACCACACACACACTGATCGCTGTACACCACAGACACACTGACCGCTGTACACCACATAAATACACTGATCGTTGTACACCCCTGACACATATCGTTGTACACCACACTCAGCGACAGCGATCGCTGTGGGGTGTCCCAGGTTAAGAGGGGTACAGATGGGCTGGGATCTGGCAGTGACGAGCCTGGCAGAGGGAGACACATTCCTAGGAAAACCTTAACCGGGCAGGACATTCCTGAGGGTCTGGGTGGTCTGATAGTGTAACGGCGGAGGGGCAAAGAGGGACCAACTGTTGTGCATTCCAAGAGGAGACATCAAAGCAGCCCAGTGGAAAATGACCCGGTAGCCGAGACGGTCCCAGTCTGTCACCCACAACACACACTGTTCCCAACACACACACGCACGCACGCGCACGCACGCACGCACGCACGCACGCACGCACGCACGCACGCACGCACGCACGCACGCACGCACGCACACACACACACACACACACACACACACACACACACACACACACACACACACACACACACACACACACACACACACACGTTAACAGGTGTTGACAGACAGGTATGCTGACTCACCTAGTGCTCTGTGACTGCACCATTCCCACACATTCTATTCTACAGCTACAGCCCAGAAAACCTGATTTTCCAGTCATAGAAACACACTTTCCTTTGTCTTGCTAGTGTGTGTGTGGAATTTCTCCTTGGATCTGGAATGATCCCTCTGGTGTGTATGCGTTTCGTCGGTCTCCCTCTGTCCGTCTGTCTGTGAGGGCTCTACTTCTGCAGGCGCCCTTCAAAAGGACAAACCAAAGATCTTCTCTGAATCTCTCTGAGGCCAAAACTTCCTTAACCATCCCTACACAGGCCTTCAAAGAGCTTCTTCCTCTGGAGGGATTGAAGCCGAGGCAACAGTCAAGCCATGATGCATTAGGTAAGGGTCATTCACTGAGCGTGTCCAGTCCCACCAGGGGGCAGTAGAAGTTCCCAGAGGAGAGGACAGTACTAGGTGATCTGGTCTGGTGTCTGCAGGCTGGTCACTCTCCCCTCACAAAATGCACCTAACATAACGCAGCTAACACACCTCAGCTACTCAGCTACTTCTCACATCCTATAAACCTTTCTATATACATCCTTATGGCTGTCTCACTTCTTCCACTATTCCTACAACACACACACACACACACACACACACACACACACACACACACACACACACACACACACACACACACACACACACACACACACACACACACACACACACACACACACACACACACACACACACACACACACACACACACACACACACACACACACACACACACACACACCAACAGGGTCTTTCACAAGTCATTTAGTCTCCCAGTATTGTAGTAAGGGATACAGGAATAAAGTAAAGACTGGGCTGTATATGTCTTGTGTTTATGTCACAGGTGTGACTAATTGCCTGCGATGTCAACCAAGAGCTCCCATTGGCTAATTGATGATCATCTGACTTCTGTTGTGTGTATTTAAACCCCTGTTTATTTTGTGTTCCATGCAGCCACACACAGTGAGTGTTTCAGTCTAGAGTCATGGTGGATTACCGGTGGTAGACAGCATGTTGCAGCTGTTTGGTGAGACACATGGTAACTAAGGAGATGTTTGAGATGAACTGTGAAAGGCAATGGATGCCTGTCTCCTGGGCTGCACCACTTCCTGTCCTCCTTTGTGTTTGGCGTTTGTTATTATTTTTTATTTGCATTGACTAAAGAAATTTGACTTGAACTTCTAAGATGTAACCAACTAAGCCGTGTCCTATTAAATATTGAATTTGTTTGAAACTGTTGTCTGCCTTTACTTCACTTTGCCTGCTCAACCCAGATCTAAAGAACCTTTTACATGTTCCATCATTTGACATATGTGGTGTTTGTAGGAGTGTGTGTCGGTTCCTATGGGGGTGTGAAGTGAACTATACGTGGTGTTTCTTGACATAGAAAATCAAATGGATTTAAAGTGGTGAAACCTAGCCTAGCCAGAACTGTCCATTTCTCAACAGAGTTGTGAAAGTGTTTCAAATCCACTATGGTTAAGGTGGGTGATGGGGAGGAATCTGAGTGTTTTCAGTACGCGTGTGTGTGTGTGTAGACACAATATTGGTGATTGTGTGAGTATGTCTGACCAAGCTGGGAAGGCAATCGCTCCAGTGGGGAGTTGCAATCAGTCCCTGGATATGGTGAAAAGTGTGTGTGAGATATGGTACAGAGTGTAGTGTCTGTATACACTATGTGTATCATATGGTGAAAAGAGCAGCAGAAAAGCATTCTGGGGAGAGAAAGCTGCATGAGTTCCATGACTATCAGGTTCTACAGCTGAGATGTGGGATTGGCCTTCCTCAACACTAATGACAGAGAGACAGGGAATCTGTATTAATAGTTAATGGGCCAAACCAAACAAGCGTTTGGGACCAAGAAAAGTGTTTATAGATAATGAACCATGACAAAGAGGGAAAGGAGAAAAATCACACAAGCCTGGACCATTTAAGTAACAAGTCTAAGTGATAAAAAAGTGTGACCGATGCCCTAGTTTGAACAGTTCACTGCAGCAGACTTCGTAGCCAAACTGACTGCTAATGAACTTGATTAGCATCCATGAACGGTTGGTGGTGAATGGGCTCTTTCATTCTACCACTCTTTCTCCCCTTGCCAAGACAGAGAGAGCCCCTGGGTAGCTGGGGAAATGTCAGCAGGGGTTTTCTCTCCCTCTTTCTCTCTCGCCTTCCTTTTCTCTCCCCCTTTCTCTCACTCTCATGGGTAAAAAGACAACACTGATTTGTGTCATTCCTGTTTATTATTCTGTGGGACTCTGTGGCTAAATGACGACGGCAAATCAGATATGGAGAGTAGCCTATTTTATTTTTTGCTTTTCTGTGTGTGTGTCTATGTGTGTACCCATTTCTGGGTGTCTCTTTGTGTGTGTGTTTGGCTCGTGTTGTGACCCAGAGACAAACAAACTACCTCGGAGGGGTGTGTGTGTGTTTGGCTCGTGTTGTGACCCAGAGACAAACAAACTACCTCGGAGGGGTGTGTGTGTGTTTGGCTCGTGTTGTGACCCAGAGACTAACAAACTACCTCGGAGGGGTGTGTGTGTGTGAGAAGTTAAACGAAAGGATATACAGCAGCTGCTTCTCTGGCCCAGTCTCACTTCCTTTCAGCGTGTTGTCATGTTGTCTGTCTACTTCTTCTTTCCCTTCCTCTTTTCTCTTCAAAGTGAAGAAGGCTGTTGTTGTGGAGGGAGAGATGGACGGTCAGGTGGCTAGGAGGAGTCAAGGATGTGAGCCAGGCCGTTCACACTGTTTGGACACAGTGCACGGCAGCCAGTTTTGTCTCTCCGTCCATATGTCTGTCTGTCTGTCTGTTTCTATTTGATTAGAATTTGGTTACTAGACCAAATTTGGCCCCAACACGCACAGGCAGAGTGGAATAAGTTCATCAGTTTCAATACAAACACATGGTTGTGGGATCTGTATCTGTGGTCACATCTCTCAGTATCAGGGATAGGGGACTTTTCTTAGTTTTATTTAATTAACCAAAACAGTGAAAGCATTGCAGAAGTGAAAGCATTAAATCGACAATATTTGTCTCCACTGTCTGCCTATCTGTCTGTCTGACTGCTTGTCTGCCTGCCTGCCTGCCTGCCTGTCTGCCTGTCTGTCTGTCTGTCTGTCTGTCTGTCTGTCTGTCTGTCTGTCTGTCTGTCTGTCTGTCTGTCTGCCTGCAATGTCTGCCTGTCTGTCTCCACTCTCTGTCTGACTATCTGTCTGTCTCTCTGTCTGTCTTTCTGTCTGTATCTACTGTCTGTCTGACTGACTGTCTGTTGCCTCTGTCTGCCTGCCTGCCTGTCTGTCTGTCTGTCTGCCTGCAATGTCTGCCTGTCTGTCTCCACTCTCTGTCTGACTGTCTGTCTGTCTGTCTGTCTGTATCTACTGTCTGTCTGACTGACTGACTGTCTGTTGCCTCTGTCTGCCTGTCTGTCTGACTGCGTGTCTGCCTGCCTGCCTGCCTGTGTCTGTCTGTCTGTCTGTCTGTCTGTCTGTCTGTCTGTCTGTCTGTCTGTCTGTCTGTCTGCCTGTCTGCCTGTCTGTCTCCACTCTCTGTCTGTCTGCCTGCCTGTCTGTCTCCACTCTCTGTCTGTCTTTCTGTCTGTATCTACTGTCTGTCTGACTGACTGACTGTCTGTTGCCACTGTCTGTCTGTCTTTCTGTCTGTATCTACTGTCTGTCTGACTGACTGACTGTCTGTCTGTGTCTGTCTGTCTGTCTGTCTGTCTCCTCTGACTGTGTCTGTCGCCAATGTCTGCCTGCCTCCAGTGTCTGCCTGCCTATTTGTCTCCACTGTCTGTCTGCCTGCCTGCCTGTCTCCAGTGTCTGTCTGTCACGTCTGTCATGTATTTGTCTGTCTGTCTGCCTGCCTGTCTCCAGTGTCTGTATGTCTATCTGTCTCCACTGTATGTCTGTCTGACTGTCTGTCTGTCTCCACTTTCTGTCTGTCTGCCTGTCTGTCTGTCTATCTGTCTGTCTGCCTGTCTGTCTCCAGTGTCTGTATGTCTATCTGTCTCCACTGTCTGTCTGTCTGTCTGTCTGTCTATCTGTCACGTCTGTCTGTCTGTCTCCAATGCCTGTCTGTCTGCCTGTCTCCAGTGTCTGTATGTCTATCTGTCTCCACTGTCTGTCTGACTGTCTGTCACGTCTGTCTCCACTGCCTGTCTGTCTGTCTATCTGTCTGCCTGCCTGCCTGCCTGTCTCCAGTGTCTGTATGTCTATCTGTCTCCACTGTCTCCACTGTCTCCACTGTCTGTCTGTCTGTCTGTCTGTCTGTCTGTCTGTCTGTCTGTCTGTCTGTCTGTCTGTCTGTCTGTCTGTCTGTCTGTCTGTCTGTCTGTCTGTCTGTCTGTCTGTCTGTCTGTCTGTCTGTCTGTCTGTCTGTCTGTCTGTCTGTCTGTCTGTCTCCACTGCCTGTCTGCCTGTCTGTAATCGACCCATGTATGCATATGCCAGATGTTGCCTGGCTACCTAATCCTCAGATTCTGTCTCCTTTTCTTCATCCCTCTCTGCTTCTATCTTTTCCAGGACCTTCCAGGACCTATCAGATTGACAGGTCACCCCCGACATCGCCCCTTTCTCTTTCTTTACTCTTCTACTATTTCTCATTTCATCAAAGACAAAGGCCTCTCCAGAGTTTTGTGTTTAAATATCAGCTGGTGTCTGGCCTCCACCTCTCCCCATATTCATGGCTCCTACAGTAGGCGATATGAGAGAGAGCTCCATACCACAAGATCTCACTGTCCATACAGTCCAATATGTATGAAAGGGGTAGGTGTCTACTCAGACTGATAAACGTAGATGAAGGACAACATTGATTTACATGTAGTGTAAACAGGTACTGCCACACTCAGCTACACGATATGATGAGGGATGGCACTGTCAGCAAATATACCAGATATCACCAAAACATTTACCATCCACCATGACGTTGGAGAGCCCCTCAAACAGCCAGAAGATCATACGATGAAAGAACACCCTGGAATGTCCTGAACCACTGTGTTGACTTTTGTACCGGTCAATTTAACTACAGGGATTAGGTTCTAATATAGATCAGGTTCTGTATCTCGTGGAAAGAAGGACTGACCTCATGTGTTATGTTATATCCATTCAATAATAATTCCTCCCATATAAGACACCTCTGGCAGCCTTCAAACCCTTTTATTTTCCTCCTCACTAGTCGCTATCAACATCTGGACGGCATATGAACGCATCGGGCTTATAACTGTAAAGAGTGTAGATGTGGGGGAAGGGAGTCCATAGTATAGCCAGGGTACTGTACTGTAGATGTTGCTTGGCAGTGTTTCCATTATAGAACTACAAAGTGTTCAAAATATTTCAACCTGCACAAAAGCAGCAGATGGCTTTTATTAGTGTGAAAGAGACTTGGGCTGTGCAGCTTTTAGTGTGGAGGGATATATTGCTACGTCTTCAATCTCAGTTTATTTTGGAGGGGGACTGTGAAGAAACTGTCCCTCCACTTCCCGTCTCTCTTCTCACTTCCTTTATGGCCTATTTCCAGTTCCACCACATCGTTCTAGAACCTCCGTCTCCATGGTGATGACAGTGTGTGTGTGTGTCTTTGAAAGAGCTGTGCAGGCCATGAAAGGATTATCTGTGATGTCTGTGGTCTTCCTCTCTCTCAATCCCACTGCGTCCCAGCCAGCCAGGCAGGAAGCTGCTGGTATCTCCTCTCTTTCTCCTGGAGCCACAGATCTTCCCATCCATCCATTAGACTCCTCTTCTATTTTATTTTCTTTCCTCCAGGTGTGTGAGCGTGTGTGTGTGCGCCTGTATGTATGTATGCTAGTGTGTGTACGTGTGTGTGTGCGAGTATGAGTCCAGCTCCAGCTATAGCTGTGCAGCATTGACCCACTTTTATGAGAACTCAATAGAGAGTGGTTGTGCAAAACAGCTTCCCGCGACAGATTCAAGCCAGAAACACAGGTCTGGGACCAGGCCCTGCCAGATAGCGTGACAATATAAGATCTTTGGTGCAGGGATGGAGAAACCAGAGAATGAAACAACTAACCTGGGACAGGCACAACTAACCTGGGACAGACACAACTAACCTGGGACAGGCACAGTTAATCAGGGACAGACACAGCTAAAAATGGACTGACACAGCTAACCTGGGACTGACAGACTGACACAGCTAACCAGAGAGTGACACAGCTAACCAGAGAGTGACACAGCTAACCTGGGGCTGGCACAGCTAACCAGGGACTGACACAGCTAACCTGGGACTGACACAGCTAACTAGATACTGACAAAGCTAATCAGATACTCACGCAAGTAACCAGGGACTGACACAGCTAACGAGGGACTGACACAGCTAATCAGGAAGCGACACAGCTAACCAGATACTGACACTGCTAACCAGACACTGACACAACTAACCAGGGACTGACACAGCTAACCAAACACTGACACAGCTAACCATATAATGACACAGCTAACCAAACACTGACACAGCTAACCAGACACTGACACAGCTAACCAGACACTGACACAGCTAACCAGAGACTGACACAGCTAACCAGAGACTGACACAGCTAACCAGACACTGACACAGCTAACCAGGGACTGGCAAAGATAACCAGCAGCTTACTCATCTAACCAGGGAATAACACATTTTACCAGATACTGACACTACTAACCAGATACTCACACAGCTAACTTAATTCTCACACAATTAACCAGGGAATGACTCAACTAACCAGATACTGACACAGCTAACCATATACTGACACAGCTAACCATGCAATGATACAGCTGACCAGAGAGTGACACAGCTAACCAGATACTGACACAGCCAACCAGAGACTGACATAGCTAATCAGGAACTGACATAGCTAACCACTGACACAGCTCAGTTCAGAAGTAGTGTACAGTATGTACCAGAAGAGGTTGATGGGAGGAGGTATAGGAGGACAAGCTCATTGTAATGACTGGAATGGAATCAATGGAACAGAGTCAAACACATCAAACATATGGAAATCATGTTTCACTCCGTTCCATTAATTCCATTCCAGCCATTACAATGAGCCTGTCCTTCTATACCTCCTCCCACCAGCCTTCTCTGGTATGTACAGTCGTGGCCAAAAGTTTTGAGAATGACACAAATATTAATTTTCACAAAGTCTGCTGTGTCTTTAGATATTTTTGTTTGATGTTATTATGGAATACTGAAGTATAATTACAAGCATTTCATAAGTGTCAAAGGCTTTATTGACAATTACATGAAGTTGATGCAAAGAGTCAATATTTGCAGTGTTGACCCTTCTTTTTCAAGACCTCTGCAATCCGCCCTGGCATGCTGTAAATTAACTTTTGGGCCACATCCTGACTGATGGCAGCCCATTCTTGCATAATCAATGCTTGGAGTTTGTCAGAATTTGTGGGTTTTTGTTTGTCCACCCGCCTCTTGATGATTGACCACAAGTTCTCAATTGGATTAAGGTCTGGGGAGTTTCCTGGCCATGGACCCAAAATATTGATGTTTTGTTCCCCGAGCCACTTAGTTATCACTTTTGCCTTATGGCAAAGTGATCCATCATGCTGGAATAGGCATTGTTCGTCACCAAACTGTTCCTGGATGGTTGGGAGAAGTTGCTCTTGGAGGATGTGTTGGTACCATTCTTTATTCATGGCTGTGTTCTTATGCAAAATTGTGAGTGAGCCCACTCCCTTGGCTGAGAAGCAACCCCACACATGAATGGTCTCATGATGCTTTACTGTTGGCATGACACAGGACTGATGGAAGTGCTCACCTTGTCTTCTCTGGACAAGCTTTTTTCCGGATGCCCCAAACAATCGAAAGGGGATTCATCAGAGAAAATGACTTTACCCCAGTCCTCAGCAGTCCAATCCCTGTACCTTTTGCAGAATATCAGTCTGTCCCTGATGTTTTTCCTGGAGAGAAGTGGCTTCTTTGCTGCCCTTCTTGACACCAGGCCATCCTCCAAAAGTCTTCGCCTCACTGTGCGTGCAGATGCACTCACACCTGCCTGCTGCCATTCCTGAGCAAGCTCTGTACTGGAGGTGCCCCAATCCCGCAGCTGAATCAACTTTAGGAGACGGTCCTGGTGCTTGCTGGACTTTCTTGGGCGCCCTGAAGCCTTCTTCACAACAATTGAACCGCTCTCCTTGAAGTTCCTGATGATCCGATAAATGGTTGATTTAGGTGCAATCTTACTGGCAGCAATATCCTTGCCTGTGAAGCCCTTTTTGTGCAAAGCAATGATGACGCCACGTGTTTCCTTGCAGGTAACCATGTTTGACAGAGGAAGAACAATGATTCCAAGTGCCACCCTCTTTTTGAAACTTCCAGTCTGTTATTTCGAACTCAATCAGCATGACAGAGTGATCTCCAGCCTTGTCCTCGTCAACACTCACACCTGTGTTAACGAGAGAATCACTGACATGATGTCAGCTGGTCCTTTTGTAGCAGGGCTCAAATGCAGTGGAAATGTTTTGGGGGGATTCAGTTCATTTACATGGCAAAGAGGGACTTTGCAATTCATCTGATCACTCTTCATAACATTCTTGAGTATATGCAAATTGCCATCATACAAACTGAGGCAGCAGACTTTGTGAAAATTAATATTTGTGTCATTCTCAAAACTTTTGGCCAAGACTCTACAGTACATCCAGTTACTTGCAGGTGTAGTGTACAAAAAAGTGAAGTCATGAAAGAAAGATGGATACCTGCACCCATTCAACAGTGTGTGTGTATCTATCGTTCTGGGTCGAGAGTATACCGCTGCCAGCCCTATTTGCCACTGCACTGAGAGACAGTGAGAACCCTCCTAGCCAGTCTTTCTCCTCTCCTCTCCTCCCCGAGGCTTTTAAAATGATATTTATGGCAACCAGGAAAATTAATATGCATTAAAGGGTGGGAAAATCAGATGTGTAAATTACAGGATGTTTTCTATTGGGCTCTTTAACACAGAGTCTTAATTGTGCTGAGCTGAGCTCTGCAACCCCCCCTAACCCTAACTCCCACCACTATCAGAACATTCTCCTATCCAGTTGGCAGATTGGCTCTTCCAGCTCTCTGGATCTTGGGTACAGAGCTACATCATGGAAAAGCTGCATCACCAGTTACCACAGTCTGTCTGCGTGTGTCGACTAGTTTTCTGTAGGCCGGTCAGAGTAATCAGCAGCTCTCTTCACTGTGCCAGGTTTAACCAGGTTAATGGCGCTATTCCAGATTCAGTCATTAACACACAAACGGCTACCAGCTTCAGTCATTAACACACACACGGCTGCCAGCTTCAGTCATTAACATACACACGGCTGCCAGCTTCAGTCATTAACACACACGGCTGCCAGCTTCAGTCATTAACACACACACGGCTGCCAGCTTCAGTCATTAACACACACGGCTGCCAGCTTCAGTCATTAACACACACACGGCTGCCAGCTTCAGTCATTAACACACACACGGCTGCCAGCTTCAGTCATTAACACACACACGGCTGCCAGCTTCAGTCATTAACACACACGGCTGCCAGCGTCAGTCATTAGGACACACACGGCTGCCAGCTTCAGTCATTAACACACACACGGATGCCAGCTTCAGTCATTAACACACACACGGCTGCCAGCTTCAGTCATTAACACACACACGGCTGCCAGCTTCAGTCATTAACACACACGGCTGCCAGCTTCAGTCATTAACACACACACGGCTGCCAGCTTCAGTCATTAACACACACGGCTGCCAGCTTCAGTCATTAACACACACACGGCTGCCAGCTTCAGTCATTAACACACACGGCTGCCAGCGTCAGTCATTAGGACACACACGGCTGCCAGCTTCAGTCATTAACACACACACGGCTGCCAGCTTCAGAAATTAACACACACACACGGCTGCCAGCGTCAGTCATTAACACACACACGGCTGCCAGCTTCAGTCATTAACACACACACGGCTGCCAGCTTCAGTCATTAACACACACGGCTGCCAGCGTCAGTCATTAGGACACACACGGCTGCCAGCGTCAGTCATTAACACACACACGGCTGCCAGCTTCAGTCATTAACACACACACGGCTGCCAGCTTCAGTCATTAACACACACGGCTGCCAGCGTCAGTCATTAACACACACACGGCTGCCAGCTTCAGTCATTAACACACACACGGCTGCCAGCTTCAGTCATTAACACACACGGCTAGCAGCTTCAGTCATTAACACACACACGGCTGCCAGCTTCAGTCATTAACACTCACACGGCTGCCAGCTTCAGTCATTAACACACACGGCTGCCAGCTTCAGTCATTAACACACACACGGCTGCCAGCTTCAGTCATTAACATACACGGCTGCCAGCTTCAGTCATTAACACACACACGGCTGCCAGCTTCAGTCATTAACACACACGGCTGCCAGCGTCAGTCATTAGGACACACACGGCTGCCAGCTTCAGTCATTAACACACACACGGCTGCCAGCTTCAGTCATTAACACACACACGGCTGCCAGCTTCAGTCATTAACACATACAACGGCTGCCAGCTTCAGTCATTAACACACACACACGGCTGCCAGCTTCAGTCATTAACACACACACGGCTGCCAGCTTCAGTCATTAACACACACGGCTGCCAGCGTCAGTCATTAACACACACACGGCTGCCAGCTTCAGTCATTAACACACACGGCTGCCAGCTTCAGTCATTAACGCACACGGCTGCCAGCTTCAGTCATTAACACACACACGGCTGCCAGCTTCAGTCATTAACACACACACGGCTGCCAGCTTCAGTCATTAACACACACGGCTGCCAGCGTCAGTCATTAACACACACACGGCTGCCAGCTTCAGTCATTAACACACACACGGCTGCCAGCTTCAGTCATTAACACACACACGGCTGTCAGCTTCAGTCATTAACACACACACGGCTGCCAGCTTCAGTCATTAACACACACACGGCTGCCAGCGTCAGTCATTAACACACACACGGCTGCCAGCGTCAGTCATTAACACACACACGGCTGCCAGCGTCAGTCATTAACACACACAGCTGAGATCTTGCCAGCGTCAGTCATTAGGACACACACGGCTGCCAGCTTCAGTCATTAGGACACACACGGCTGCCAGCGTCAGTCATTAACACACACACGGCTGCCAGCTTCAGTCATTAACACACACACGGCTGCCAGCTTCAGTCATTAACACACACGGCTGCCAGCGTCAGTCATTAACACACACACGGCTGCCAGCTTCAGTCATTAACACACACACGGCTGCCAGCTTCAGTCATTAACACACACGGCTGCCAGCTTCAGTCATTAACACACACACGGCTGCCAGCTTCAGTCATTAACACACACACGGCTGCCAGCTTCAGTCATTAACACACACGGCTGCCAGCTTCAGTCATTAACACACACACGTCTGCCAGCTTCAGTCATTAACATACACGGCTGCCAGCTTCAGTCATTAACACACACACGGCTGCCAGCTTCAGTCATTAACACACACGGCTGCCAGCGTCAGTCATTAGGACACACACGGCTGCCAGCTTCAGTCATTAACACACACACGGCTGCCAGCTTCAGTCATTAACACACACACGGCTGCCAGCTTCAGTCATTAACACATACAACGGCTGCCAGCTTCAGTCATTAACACACACACACGGCTGCCAGCTTCAGTCATTAACACACACACGGCTGCCAGCTTCAGTCATTAACACACACGGCTGCCAGCGTCAGTCATTAACACACACACGGCTGCCAGCTTCAGTTATTAACACACACGGCTGCCAGCTTCAGTCATTAACGCACACGGCTGCCAGCTTCAGTCATTAACACACACACGGCTGCCAGCTTCAGTCAATAACACACACACGGCTGCCAGCTTCAGTCATTAACACACACGGCTGCCAGCGTCAGTCATTAACACACACACGGCTGCCAGCTTCAGTCATTAACACACACACGGCTGCCAGCTTCAGTCATTAACACACACACGGCTGTCAGCTTCAGTCATTAACACACACACGGCTGCCAGCTTCAGTCATTAACACACACACGGCTGCCAGCGTCAGTCATTAACACACACACGGCTGCCAGCGTCAGTCATTAACACACACACTGCTGCCAGCGTCAGTCATTAACACACACACGGCTGCCAGCGTCAGTCATTAGGACACACACGGCTGCCAGCTTCAGTCATTAGGACACACACGGCTGCCAGCGTCAGTCATTAACACACACACGGCTGCCAGCGTCAGTCATTAGGACACACACGGCTGCCAGCTTCAGTCATTAACACACACACGGCTGCCAGCTTCAGTCATTAACACACACACGGCTGCCAGCTTCAGTCATTAACACACACGGCTGCCAGCTTCAGTCATTAGGACACACACGGCTGCCAGCTTCAGTCATTAACACACACACGGCTGCCAGCTTCAGTCATTAACACACACGGCTGCCAGCTTCAGTCATTAACACACACACGGCTGCCAGCTTCAGTCATTAACACACACGGCTGCCAGCTTCAGTCATTAACACACACGGCTGCCAGCGTCAGTCATTAGGACACACACGGCTGCCAGCGTCAGTCATTAACACACACACGGCTGCCAGCTTCAGTCATTAACACACACACGGCTGCCAGCTTCAGTCATTAACACACACGGCTGCCAGCGTCAGTCATTAACACACACACGGCTGCCAGCTTCAGTCATTAACACACACGGCTGCCAGCTTCAGCCATTAACACACACACGGCTGCCAGCTTCAGTCATTAACACACACACGGCTGCCAGCTTCAGTCATTAACACACACACGGCTGCCAGCTTCAGTCATTAACACACACGGCTGCCAGCTTCAGTCATTAACACACACACGGCTGCCAGCTTCAGTCATTAACACAAACGGCTGCCGGCGTCAGTCATTAACACACACACGGCTGCCGGCGTCAGTCATTAACACACACACGGCTGCCAGCTTCAGTCATTAACACACAAACGGCTACCAGCGTCAGTCATTAACACACACGGCTGCCAGCTTCAGTCATTAACACACACACGGCTGCCAGCTTCAGTCATTAACACACACACGGCTGCCAGCTTCAGTCATTAACACACACACGGCTGCCAGCTTCAGTCATTAACTCACACGGCTGCCAGCTTCAGTCATTAACACACACACGGCTGCCAGCTTCAGTCATTAACACACACACGGCTGCCAGCGTCAGTCATTAACACACACACGGCTGCCAGCGTCAGTCATTAACACACACACGGCTGCCAGCGTCAGTCATTAACACACACACGGCTGCCAGCGTCAGTCATTAGGACACACACGGCTGCCAGCTTCAGTCATTAGGACACACACGGCTGCCAGCGTCAGTCATTAACACACACACGGCTGCCAGCTTCAGTCATTAACACACACGGCTGCCAGCTTCAGTCATTAACACACACACACGGCTGCCAGCTTCAGTCATTAACACACACACGGCTGCCAGCGTCAGTCATTAACACACACACAGCTGCCAGCGTCAGTCATTAATACACGCTCATAATTACCCTTTCCAGCTAAAAACACAAAGCTGAAACATCTGCTGGGTACTTTACCCTCTTCTGTTCCACCCTCGCCCTGAACTGAAGAGCCTCCATCCCCCAATAGCACCACCACCTCTATACCCCCCACTACCACCACTACCATATCCCCACCAACCTCCCATAGCAACCATTCCCAGACTGCTCTTTTAGTGGCATCTTGTCACCATGGTAATGTGTCTCGCCAGATTGTATCAAGAGAACTAGAGGAGACCTGTCCCTGCCACTATTGGCATGCACTGCACTTTTTCTAGTAGGCCTAATTTTTTTGCTCTTTTGCACCCCAGTATCTCTACTTGCACATCATCATCTGCATATCTATCACTCCAGTGTTAATGCTAAATTGTAATTATTTCGCCTCTATGGCCTAATTATTACCTTACATCCCTAATCTTACTACATTTGCACACACTGTACATATACTAGTTCTATTGTGTTATTGACTGTACGTTTGTTTATGTGTAACTCTGTGTTGCTGTTTTTGTCGCACTGCTTTGCTTTATTTTTAGGCTGGGTTTCTGTACAGCACTTCGAGATATTAGCTGATGTACCAAGGGCTATATAAAATAAACTTGATTTGACTTTATCTTGGCCAGGTCGCAGTTGTAAATGAGAACTTGTTCTCAACTGGCCTACCTGGTTAAATAAAGGTGAAATAAAAAAATGGAGAGTGAAAAGGGACTTGCATAGAGACAGTTCATTGTCAAGTTTTAGATCCAAGGGGCCTAATTCACTGTGTGTGACAAGGGGAAGCCAGGCAGAATTCCTGGGGTCCCAGATTAACTGGCTGACAATAACAACACTGTGTCTGGAGATGGTCCTTAGGTGAGGAAGAGAGGAGGGCATGAGAGGGGAGGGGAGAGGAGGAGAAGACAGGATAGGGGAGGGGAGAGGAGAGGGGAGGAGGGGGGAGAGGGGAGGGGAGGGTTAGAGGAGGGGGGAGAGGGGAGGGGAGGGTTAGAGGAGGGGGGATGGGATGGGAGGAGGGGAGAGGGTATGCTTTACAAATGGATGGAAAGTGGTGTTGGGGGAAAAACATACGACATTATAAAATCTATGTACACAAACAACAAGTGTGTTGTTATAATTGGCAAAAAACACACACATTTCTTTTTACAGGGCTGTGGGGTGAGACAGGGATGCAGCTTAAGCCCCACCTTCTTCAACATATATATCAACGAATTGGCGAGGGCACTAGAACAGTCTGCAGCACCAGCCTCACCCTACTAGAATCTGAAGTCAAATGTCTACTGTTTGCTGATGATCTGGCGCTTCTGTCCCCAACCAAGGATGGCTTACAGCAGCACCTAGATCTTCTGCACAGATTCTGTCAGACCTGGGACCTGACAGTAAATCTCAGTCAGAAAAAAATAATGGTGTTCCAAAACAAGGCAGTTAACCCATTGTCATAGGCAGTCATTGAAAATAAGAATTTGTTCTTAACTGACTTGTCTAGTTAAATAAAGGTTAAATAAAGGTCAAATAAAAAGGTCCAGTCACCAGGACCACAAATACAAATTCCATCTAGACACCGTTGCCCCAGAGCTCACAAAGAACTATACATACCTCGACCTAAACATCAGCGCCACAGGTAACTTCCACAAAGCTGTGAACGATCTGAGAGACAAGGCAAGAAGGGTCTTCTATGCCATCAAAAGGAACATAACATTTGACATACCAATTAGGATCTGGCTAAAAGTACTTTAATCAGTTATAGAACCCATTGCCTTTTATGGTTGTAAGGTCTGTGGTCCGCTCACCAACCAAGAATTCACAAAAATGGGACAAATACCAAATTGAGTTTCTCCATGCAGAATTCTGCAAAAAATATCCTCTGCGTACAACGTAAAACCCCAAATAATGCATGCAGAGCACTATCAAGCCGATACCTGCTAATTATCAAAATCCAGAAAAGAGCCATTACATTTTACAACCACCTAAAAGGAAGTGATTCCCAAACCTTCCATAACAAAGCCATCACCTACAGAGAGATGAACCTGGAGAAGAGTCCCCTAAGAAAGCTGGTCCCGGGGCTCTGTTCACAAACACAAACAGACCCCACAGAGCCCCAGGACAGCAACACAATTAGACCCAACCAAATCATGAGAAAACAAAATGATAATTACGTGACACATTGGAAAGAATTAACAAAAGAACAGAGCAAACTAGAATCCTCTTTGTCCCTGAACAGAGAATACACAGTGGCAGAATACCTGACCACTGTGACTGACCCAAACTTAAGGAAAGCTTTGACTATGTACAGACTCAGTGAGTATAGCCTTGCTATTGAGAAAGGCCGCCATAGGCAGACCTGGCTCTCAAGGGAAGACAGGCTATGTGCATACTGCCAAAAAAATGAGGTGGAAACTGAGCTGTACTTCCTAACCTCCTGCCAAATGTATGGCCATATTAGAGACACATATTTCCCTCAGATTACACAGACCCACAAAGAATTCAAAAACAAATCCAATTTTGATAAACTCCTATATCTATTGGGTGAAATACCACAGTGTGCCGTCACAGCAGCAAGATTTGTGACCTGTTGCCACAAGAAAATGGCAACCAGTGAAGAACAAACACCATTGTTGTCACGCCCTGGCCATAGAGAGGGTTTTAGTCTCTATTTTGGTTAGGCCAGGGTGTGATTAGGGTGGGAATTCTATGTGTTATATTTCTTTGTTTTTGGCCGAGTGTGGTTCCCAATCAGAGGCAGCTGTCTATCGTTGTCTCTGATTGGGAATCATACTTAGGCAGCCTTTTTCCCATCTGTGTTTTGTGGGTAGTTGTTTTCTGTTTTGTTTTTAGCACCTGACAGAACTGTTTTGTTTTGTTCTACTTTTTTATTTTTTTTCATTGTTCAGTTTGATTAAAAATCTTGAACCCTTACCACGCTGCACCTTGGTCTCCTTCTACTTCATACGACGAGCGTGACAATTGTAAATACAACCCATATTTATGTTTATACATTTTTCCTTTTTTTTCTCCTTCAACTATTTGCACGTCGTATAGTATATAGACATAATATGTTATTCGAAATGTGTTAATTCTTTTAGAACTATTTACTGTTCACTTTTTATTGTTTATTTCACTTTTGTTTATCCATTTCACTTGCTTTGGCAATGTTAACATATGTTTCCCATTCCAATAAAGTCCTTGAATTTAATTGAGAGAGGGAGAGGGGATAGGAGGAGAGGAGGGGAGGGGAGAAGAGAGTAGAGTACGGTAGGGCAGTAGAGGAGAGAGTAGAGTACGGTAGGGCAAGAGAGGATGGGAGGAGAGGAGAGAGTAGAGTACGGTAGGGCAGGAGAGGAGAGAGTAGAGGGGAGAAGAGAGTAGGGCATGAGAGGATGGGAGGAGAGAGTAGAGTACGGTAGGGCAGGAGAGGATGGGAGGAGAGGGGAGAAGAGAGTAGAGTACGGTAGGGCAGGAGAGGATGGGAGGAGAGGAGAGGAGAGAGTAGGGCAGGAGAGGATGGGAGGAGAGGGGAGAAGAGATGAAAACAGAAGAGAAGAGAAGAGAAGAAAAGAGAGGGAGAGGCAGGTTTTATGGTCTTATGTTCATTGTTTTTAATGACCCATTTTACTAGGGCTCTTTAAACAGTTCCTTTTACCTCCCACCTCTGTATTGCATTGTGTTTTGGAGTTCTATGCTGTAAAAAGTAATTCTTATTTTGCAAACTTTTAATAATATTTAATATCACCTTCCAGCCATTTTTTAAATGTATTACAAAGGCTGAGATAACTAGCAAAGGCAATGTGTGACTGATATAATAATGTTACAAGAAGACAACAAAACAACAAAAAGTATTTATGCTATAAATGAACTTTCAGCAACCATAGAAACAAACAGACTGCCTGTAGAATGGCTGGTGACAGACTTGTTTTGTGGAGTCAGTATGTCAAAACAGTTAGTTTAGCATGGATATCGGAGTTTCTGGCCAAACAGATAGTTATCATGGCCATCTTGTGTTGTGTGTGTGTGTGTGTGTGTGTGTGTGTGTGTGTGTGTGTGTGTGTGTGTGTGTGTGTGTGTGTGTGTGTGTGTGTGTGTGTGTGTGTGTGTGTGTGTGTGTGTGTGTGTGTGTGTGTGTGTGTGTGTGTGTGTGTGTGTGTGTGTGTGTGTGTGTTTGTGTGTGTGTGTGTGTGTGTGTATTTGATTTGTCCTGGATTGGCAGGCTGTGAGAAGATGGAGAGAGAGGGAGAGAGAGAGGGGTGAAAGCTGTGTGTGGTGGGGGAGAGTTGCTACAGCTCAGGGATGGTATGCTGTAGACAGCTGGACCCGCGTGTCTAATTTCCCCTCACACAAAGGCTGAAATTTCATAGCCCCTGAAAATTGAGGCTAATAAACGATTTGGCTCTAAAAAAAAACCTCTATGCGGTTTCCCGCCCTTTTCCTTGTTTTTCTTCTCCCCATTCCTCCGTGTACTTTAACAGAAATCCAGAACACTGCAACTTTTAGGTATATAACACTGTCTGGTATTATAGATATGAATTGTGATTATGTAAAAAATATTTCACTCCAAACATAGTTCAATGGTTAGGAAATGAAATTCACTCCATCCACAAGGTTGATATTATGTTTGAACTTTCCCTTCACATGGCTTGTATATTATGTTGAATCAGCAGTTGGGCAACAGAGTCTTTCTGGGTGCTGTGTGTCCTTCACGTGGTTGGGGTTAGAGCCATGGACAAACTTTGTCTAATGTCGAATTCTAGACATTCAGTTAAAAAGCAATATTTCAATATTTCCCATGTAATGTTAATGGGGAGGTAACATGGTTGCCATCGAATTTAGAATTGTCATGTAAATTATTCATAATGCTCATTCTATCTAGACATTATATTCCCAATGTAATGTTAAGGGGAGGGGGGGGGGTAACATGGCTGCCATAGAATGTTGTAGAGTCATGTAAATGTGTCTCTAACTCTCTAAATACACTTCACCATTGTTTAATCTGATCGAGGGTCAGTCTTTCTGGAGGGAAGTGTTGGGAGGAAGTGAAAGGTGCTGACAGGACAGTAGTTAGGCTTAACCCCCTGGCTGGCAGGATAACAGACAGACAGACAGACAGACAGACAGACAGACAGACAGACAGACAGACAGACAGACAGACAGACAGACAGACAGACAGACAGACAGACAGACAGACAGACAGACAGACAGACAGACAGACAGACAGACAGACAGACAGACAGACAGACAGACAGACAGACAGACAGACAGACAGACAGACAGACAGACAGACAGACAGACAGACAGACAGACAGACAGACAGACAGACAGACAGACAGACAGACAGACAGACAGACAGACAGACAGACAGACAGACAGACAGACAGACAGACAGACAGAGAGACAGAGAGAGAGACAGAGAGAGAGAGAGAGAATAGTTGGTGTGGCCTTTCAGATGACTTGGGAGATGTGGGGTTGTAGAGGTGACCCAGCAGACCGTGAACATTCCCAGAACATTATCTAAGATTCCCATTAAGTTACAATTAGGGTTTTATCTAACATTAGGGTGATAACATCCCAAAAACAACAAATACCACAGAACATTCCCCAAAAGCTCTCATTAGGTTTCCAGGTAATGTAATAACACAATAAACTAGTAATGTTTTCACAGCAAGCCAAAATTGGTTCTGTGAAAGTTCCCAGAACATTCGTTACGTCTCGGTAAATCTTCTCATAACACAAAAACTGTCCAGTCGTGGTGATGAAAAAAATCATGTTTGTATAAAACATTTGTCTGATGTTGCAAACACGTTCCTATAAGACACATGTCAAATCAAATCAAGTTTATTTTATATAGCCCTTCGTACATCAGCTAATATCTCGAAGTGCTGTACAGAAACCCAGCCTAAAACCCCAAACAGCAAGCAATGCAGGGGTAGAAGCACGGCGGCTAGGAAAAACTCCCTAGAAAGGCCAAAACCTAGGAAGAAACCTAGAGAGGAACCAGGCTATGAGGGGTGGCCAGTCCTCTTCTAGCTGTGCCGGGTGGAGATTATAACAGAACATGGCCAAGATGTTCAAATGTTCATAAATGACCAGCATGGTCAAATAATAATCAGGAGTAAATGTCAGTTGGCTTTTCATAGCTGATCATTAAGAGTATCTCTACCGCTCCTGCAGTCTCTAGAGAGTTGAAAACAGCAGGTCTGGGACAGATAGCACGTCCGGTGGACAGGTCAGGGTTCCATAGCCGCAGGCAGAACAGTTGAAACTGGAACAGCAGCAAGGCCAGGTGGACTGGGGACAGCAAGGAGTCATCATGCCCGGTAGTCCTGACGCATGGTCCTAGGGCTCAGGTCCTCCGAGAGAGAGAAAGAAAGAGAGAAGGAGAGAATTAGAGAGAGCATACTTAAATTCACACAGGACACCGGATAAGACAGGAGAAGTACTCCAGATATAACAAACTGACCCTAGCCCCCCGACACATAAACTACTGCAGCATAAATACTGGAGGCTGAGACAGGAGGGGTCAGGAGACACTGTGGCCCCATCCGATGATACCCCCGGACAGGGCCAAACAGAAAGGATATAACCCCACCCACTTTGCCAAAGCACAGCCCCCACACCACTAGAGGGATATCTTCAACCACCAACTTACCATCCTGAGACAAGGCCGAGTATAGCCCACAAAGATCTCCACCACAGCACAAACCAAGGGGGGGCGCCAACCCAGACAGGAAGATCATGTCAGTAACTCAACCCACTCAAGTGACGCACCCCTCCTAGGGACGGCATGAAAGAGCACCAGTAAGCCAGTGACTCAGCCCCTGTAATAGGGTTAGAGGCAGAGAATCCCAGTGGAGAGAGGGGAACCGGCCAGGCAGAGACAGCAAGGGCGGTTCGTTGCTCCAGAGCCTTTCCGTTCACCTTCACACTCCTGGGCCAGACTACACTCAATCATATGACCTACTGAAGAGATAAGTTTTCAGTAAAGACTTGAAGGTTGAGACCGAGTCTGCGTCTCTCACATGGGTAGGCAGACTATTCCATAAAAATGGAATTCTATAGGAGAAAGCCCTGCCTCCAGCTGTTTGCTTAGAAATTCTAGGGACAATTAGGAGGCCTGCGTCTTGTGACCGTAGCGCACGTGTAGGTATGTACGGCAGGACCAACTCGGAAAGATAGGTAGGAGCAAGCCCATGTAACGCTTTATAGGTTAACAGTAAAACCTTGAAATCAGCCCTTGCCTTAACAGGAAGCCAGTGTAGGGAAGCTAGCACTGGAGTAATATTATCAAATTTCTTGGTTCTAGTCAGGATTCTAGCAGCCGTATTTAGCACTAACTGAATTTTATTTAGTGCTTTATCCGGGTAGCCGGAAAGTAGAGCATTGCAGTAGTCTAACCTAGAAGTAACAAAAGCATGTATTAATTTTTCTGCTTCATTTTTGGACAGAACATTTCTGATTTTTGCAATGTTACGTAGATGGAAAAAAGCTGTCCTTGAAACAGTCTTGATATGTTCGTCAAAAGAGAGATCAGGGTCCAGAGTAACGCCGAGGTCCTTCACAGTTTTATTTGAGACGACTTTACAACCATCAAGATTAATTGTCAGATTTAACAGAATATCTCTTTGTTTCTTGGGACCTAGAACAAGCATCTCTGTTTTGTCCGAGTTTAAAAGTAGAACGTTTTCAGCCATCCACTTCCTTATGTCTGAAACACAGGCTTCTAGCGAGGGCAATTTTGGGGCTTCACCATGTTTCATTGAAATGTACAGCTGTGTGTCATCCGCATAGCAGTGAATGTTAACATTATGTTTTCGAATGACATCCCCAAGAGGTAAAATATATATAGTGAAAACAATAGTGGTCCTAAAACGGAACCTTGAGGAACACCGAAATGTACAGTTGATTTGTCAGAGGACAAACCATTCACAGAGACAAACTGATATCTTTCCGACAGATAAGATCTAAACCAGGCCAGAACTTGTCCGTGTAGACCAATTTGGGTTTCCAGTCTCTCCAAAAGAATGTGGTGATCGATGGTATCAAAGGCAGCACTAAGGTCTAGTAGCACGAGGACAGATGCAGAGCCTCGGTCTGACGCCATTAAAAGGTAATTTACCACCTTCACAAGTGCAGTCTCAGTGCTATGATGGGGTCTAAAACCAGACTGAAGCATTTCGTATACATTGTTTGTCTTCAGGAAGGCAGTGAGTTGCTGCGCAACAGCTTTTTCTAAAATGTTTGAGAGGAATGGAAGATTCAATATAGGCCGATAGTTTTTTATATTTTCTGGGTCAAGGTTTGGCTTTTTCAAGAGAGGCTTTATTACTGCCAATTATAGTGAGTTTGGTACACATCCGGTGGATAGAGAGCCGTTTATTATGTTCAACATAGGAGGGCCAAGCACATGAAGCAGCTCTTTCAGTAGTTTAGTTGGAATAGGATCCAGTATGCAGCTTGAAGGTTTAGAGGCCATGATTATTTTCATCATAGTGTCAAGAGATATAGTACTAAAACACTTTAGTGTCTCTCTTGATCCTAGGTCCTGGCAGAGTTGTGCAGACTCAGGACAGCTGAGCTTTGGAGGAATACGCAGATTTAAAGAGGAGTCCGTAATTTGCTTTCTAATGATCATGATCTTTTCCTCAAAGAAGTTCATGAATTTATTACTGCTGAAGTGAAAGCCATCCTCACTTGGGGAATGCTGCTTTTTAGTTTGCTTTGCAACAGTATCAATAATACATTTTGGATTGTTCTTATTTTCCTCAATTAAGTTGGAAAAGTAGGATGATCGAGCAGCAGTGAGGGCTCTTCGATACTGCACAGTACTGTCTTTCCAAGCTAGTCGGAAGACTTCCAGTTTGGTGTGGCGCCATTTCCGTTCCAATTTTATGGAAGCTTGCTTCAGAGCTCGGGTATTTTCTGTATACCAGGGAGCTAGTTTCTTATGACAAATGTTTTTAGTTTTTAGGGGTGCAACTGCATCTAGGGTATTGCGCAAGGTTGAATTGAGTTCCTCAGTTAGGTGGTTAACTGATTTTTTTCCTCTGACGTCCTTGGGTAGGCAGAAGGAGTCTGGAAGAGCATCAAGGAATCTTTGTGTTGTCTAAGAATTTATAGCACGACTTTTGATGCTCCTTGGTTGGGGTCTGAGCAGATTATTTGTTGCGATTGCAAACGTAATAAAATGGTGGTCCGATAGTCCAGGATTATGAGGAAAAACACTAAGATCCACAACATTTATTCCATGGGACAAAACTAGGTCCAGAGTATGACTGTGGCAGTGAGTAGGTCCAGAGACATGTTGGACAAAACCCACTGAGTCGATGATGGCTCCAAAAGCCTTTTGGAGTGGGTCTGTGGACTTTTCCATATGAATATTAAAATCACCAAAAATTAGAATATTATCTGCTATGACTACAAGGTCCGATAGGAATTCAGGGAACTCAGTGAGGAACGCTGTATATGGCCCAGGAGGCCTGTAAACAGTAGCTATAAAAAGTGATTGAGTAGGCTGCATAGATTTCATGACTAGGAGCTCAAAAGACGAAAACAATTTTTTTTTTTTTGTAAATTGAAATTTGCTATCGTAATGTTAGCAACACCTCCGCCTTTGCGGGATGCACGGGGGATATGGTCACTAGTGTAACCAGGAGGTGAGGCCTCATTTAACACAGTAAATTCATCAGGCTTAAGCCATGTTTCAGTCAGGCCAATCACATCAAGATTATGATCAGTGATTAGTTCATTGACTATAACTGCCTTTGAAGTGAGGGATCTAACATTAAGTAGCCCTATTTTGAGATGTGAGGTATTACTATCTCTTTCAATAATGGCAGGAATGGAGGAGGTCTTTATCCTAGTGAGATTGCTAAGGCGAACACCGCCATGTTTAGTTTTGCCCAACCTAGGTCGAGGCACAGACACAGTCTCAATGGGGATAGCTGAGCTGACTACACTGACTATGCTAGTGGCAGACTCCACTAAGCTGGCAGGCTGGCTAACAGCCTGCTGCCTGGCCTGAACCCTATTTCATTGTGGAGTTAGAGCCCTGTCTATGTTGGTAGATAAGATGAGAGCACCCCTCCAGCTAGGATGGAGTCCGTCACTCCTCAGCAGGCCAGGCTTGGTCCTGTTTGTGGGTGAGTCCCAGAAAGAGGGCCAATTATCTACAAATTCTATCTTTTGGGAGGGGCAGAAAACAGTTTTCAACCAGCGATTGAGTTGTGAGACTGCTGTAGAGCTCATCACTCCTCCTAACTGTCAAAATTCCCCCTCCGTGGAATGAGTTTGCCAAGTGTCTGCAGGTTTTCGCTCCTCCCTTGTAGTTGATTAATGAATTAAGGTCACTGATTAGTAAAGAATCTTCCCTCACCTGGTTGTCTAGGTCTTAATTGAAAGAAAAAACCAAAAACCGGCAGACACTAGGCCCTCCATGGAATGAGTTTGATAGCCCTGCTAAGATATTTAATCTGTTCTGTAAGGCTCCCAGAATGTTTCATTAGGTTGTGGGAACAGTCTGGTGAGAACAATGTGGGGACATCATATTCCCAAAACACAAAATGTCCAGTTGTGTGAATGATTCTACTGAAAAAAGCCGCAGCTACCCCCCCCCCCCCCCCCCCCCACACACACACACATGTTCACTGTCATAGGATGCCACCTTTGCAACAAGTCAGTTCTCCAAATTTCTGCCCTGCTAGAGCTGCCACAATCAACTGTAAGTGCTGTTATTGTGAAGTGGAAATGTCTAGGAGCAACAACGGCTCAGCCGCGAAGTGGTAGGCCACACAAGCTCACAGAATGGGACCATCGAGTGCTGAAGTGCGTAGCGCGTAAAAAATTGTCGGCCCTCGGTTGCAACACTCACTACCGAGTTCCAAACTGCCTCTGGAAGCAACATCAGCACAAGAAATGTTTGTCGGGAGCTTCATGAAATGGGTTTCCATGGCCGAGCAGCCTAAGACAAGCCTAAGATCACCATGTGCAATGCCAAGAGTCGGCTGGAGTGGTGTAAAGCGCGCCACCATTGAACTCTGGAGCAGTGGAAACACATTCTCTAGAGTGATGAATCACACTTCACCCTCTGGCAGTCCGACGGACGAATCTTGTTTCGGCGGATGCCAGGAGAACGCTACCTGCCCAAATGCATAGTGCCAACTGTAAAGTTTGGTGGAGGAATAATGGTCTGGGGCTGTTTTTCATGTTTCGGGCTAGGCCCCTTAGTTCCAGTGAAGGGAAATCTTAACACGATACAATTACATTCTAGAGGATTCTGTGCTGCCAACTTTGTGGTAACAGTTTGGGGAAGGCCCTTTCCTGTTTCAGCATGCCAATGCCCCTGTGCACAAAGCGAGGTGAATACAGAAATGGTTAATAGAGATTGGTGTGGAAGAACTTGACTGGCCTGCATAGAGCCCTGACCTCAACCCCATCGAACACTTTTGGGATGAATTGGAAGCCCGACTGCGAGCCAGGCCTAATCGACCAACATCAGTGCCCGACCTCACTAATGCTCTTTTGGCTGAATGGAAGTCCCCGCAGCAATGTTCCAACATCTAGTGGAAAGCCTTCCCAGAAGAGTGGAGGCTGTTATAGCAGCAATGTGTAGACAGACAGAGAGACAAAGAGACAGAGAGACAGACAGACAGACAGACAGACAGACAGACAGACAGACAGACAGACAGACAGACAGACAGACAGACAGACAGACAGACAGACAGACAGACAGACAGACAGACAGACAGACAGACAGACAGACAGACAGACAGACAGACAGACAGACAGACAGACAGACAGACAGACAGACAGACAGACAGACAGACAGACACTATAGATAGATAGTCTCAGAATACTCCTCAGAGTAAAACATGTCTGCTAGGTCAGCATTAAGGGCAGAAAAAAACTGTGCTGATGTCGCTAGTAGCCTCACTCTCTCTTCTGTGATGAATGGAAGGTATGTTTTCTCTGTGGCTTCCCTGGGTCTCTCTTAGGGCCCTTCAGCAGCTGAACAAACAGCTCAGCCTCCCCTGACCTCAAACACATGCAGCCCTACATCCCAGCCTTACCTTCGCTCAGCCCCACTACCCAGCATCAACCTGTGTTCCCCAGCACTATACCTCAGCCCCACTACCCAGCATCAACCTGTGTTCCCCAGCACTATACCTCAGCCCCACTACCCAGCATCAACCTGTGTTCCCCAGCACTATACCTCAGCCCCACTACCCAGCATCAACCTGTGTTCCCCAGCACTATACCTCAGCCCCACTACCCAGCATCAACCTGTGTTCCCCAGCACTATACCTCAGCCCCACTACCCAGCATCACCCTGTGTTCCCCAGCACTATACCTCAGCCCCACTACCCAGCATCAACCTGTGTTCCCCAGCACTATACCTCAGCCCCACTACCCAGCATCACCCTGTGTTCCCCAGCACTATACCTCAGCCTCACTACCCAGCATCAACCTGTGTTCCCCTGCACTATACCTCAGCCCCACTACCCAGCATCACCCTGTGTTCCCCAGCACTATACATCAGCCTCACTACCCAGCATCAACCTGTGTTCCCCCAGCACTATACCTCAGCCTCACTACCCAGCATCAACCTGTGTTCCCCTGCACTATACCTCAGCCTCACTACCCAGCATCAACCTGTGTTCCCCAGCACTATACCTCAGCCCCACTACCCAGCATCACCCTGTGTTCCCCAGCACTATACCTCAGCTCCACTACCCAGCATCACCCTGTGTTCCCCCAGCACTATACCTCAGCTCCACTACCCAGCATCACCCTGTGTTCCCCCAGCACTATACCTCAGCCTCACTACCCAGCATCAACCTGTGTTCCCCAGCACTATACCTCAGCCTCACTACCCAGCATCAACCTGTGTTCCCCAGCACTATACCTCAGCTCCAGTCTTCCAGCTCCAGTCTTCCAGCTCCAATCACAGCCCTCTGCCCCAGCCTCCCAGCCCCAGCCAGAGCTTCCCAACCCTACCCCAGTCTAAGCTTCCAAACTCTACCCCAGCCTGAGCTTCCCAGTATTGAGATCTGGTAGCACACCAGCCATTAGAGTAGTCCCCAGCCTCTCTGTCCTCGGCAAATGCTCTCACGACATATGGGCTTAGAGACTAGAGGAGGGATAGAGGTGGTTGTGTTGGTGAATTGTTGGGGAGTATTGTAAGGTCTGGCGGGGAGGATAGGATATGGTAACTGGGGAGTATTGTAAGGTCTGGTGGGGAGGATAGGATATGGTAACTGGGGAGTATTGTAAGGTCTGGCGGGGAGGATAGGATATGGTAACTGGGGAGTATTGTAAGGTCTGGCGGGGAGGATAGGATATGGTAACTGGAGAGTATTGTAAGGTCTGGCGGGGAGGATAGGATATGGTAACTGGGGAGTATTGTAAGGTCTGGTGGGGAGGATAGGATATGGTAACTGGGGAGTATTGTAAGGTCTGGCAGGGAGGATAGGATATGGTAACTGGGGAGTATTGTAAGGTCTGGCAGGGAGGATAGGATATGGTAACTGTGGAGTATTGTAAGGTCTGGTGGGGAGGATAGGATATGGTAACTGGGGAGTATTGTAAGGTCTGGTGGGGAGGATAGGATATGGTAACTGGAGAGTATTGTAAGGTCTGGCGGGGAGGATAGGATATGGTAACTGGGGAGTATTGTAAGGTCTGGTGGGGATGATAGGATATGGTAACTGGGGAGTATTGTAAGGTCTGGTGGGGAGGATAGGATATGGTAACTGGGGAGTATTGTAAGGTCTGGTGGGGAGGATAGGATATGGTAACTGGGGAGTATTGTAAGGTCTGGCGGGAGGATAGGATATGGTAACTGGGGAGTATTGTAAGGATTTGGAGGGGAGGATAGGATATGGTAACTGGGGAGTATTGTAAGGTCTGGCGCGGAGGATAGGATATGGTAACTGGGGAGTATTGTAAGGTCTGGCGGGGAGGATAGGATATGGTAACTGGAGAGTATTGTAAGGTCTGGCGGGGAGGATAGGATATGGTAACTGGGGAGTATTGTAAGGTCTGGTGGGGAGGATAGAATATGGTAACTGGGGAGGATTGTAAGGTCTGGTGGGGAGGATAGGATATGGTAACTGGGGAGTATTGTAAGGTCTGGTGGGGAGGATAGGATATGGTAGCTGGTGAGTATGATAGGTCTAGTGGCTGGGGGGGTGGTCTGGTGGTCAGGTCAGGTAATGTAGAGTAAGGTATAACAGTGTAGTTCTTTTCATCCATACCATAGTCACAGTTGGTCTCTGGGTTTTGTGGTAGGAAGAAGTAAGCAGCGCAGATCTAAGGCATTGCTCATGAAGAGTCGAGACGGAAAGAGAGAGAGAGAATTGGCAGGATGGATATGTGAAGGGAGAGAGAGAGGGAGACAGAGAGGGAGACAGAGAGGGAGACACAGAGAGGGAGACAGAGAGGGAGAGAAGAGGGATGGATGAAGGGATGAAGGGATGAAGGGAGTCGAGGGAGAGAAGGAGAGGG